>NW_012107585.1:9285761-9292838 GCF_000951045.1 Mandrillus leucophaeus | reverse complement strand
GCCCGCCAGCCCGCCCGGCTCCTTTTTCCGCTGGCTCCGCGGATATTTTGGGAGCCCGGTCTGTGCCAGACGAAATCAGCAGCGGTGAACGCGCCAAGCCAGGCCCTCGGGTGTGCCCGGCGCTGTGCCCACCGAGAGTTTTACAGGCATTGAATCCTCCCCGCACGCCCACGGGGGCAGGTCCTGTCGGCATCCCAGCTTACAATGGTGACACCGTGACTCAAGGGAAGTGCTGGGGTTTGTCCCAGGCCACAAAACTAGGAAGTGATGGGGCCAGGTGTCAAACCCAGAAGGGCTGTACTTGACCGGTAGGAAGCCCTGGGGAGACATAGCCAGGGGTTATAATGATCGGTTTCCTGGGCGAGTCTTTTGCCGCTATCTCATTGAAACCTCACAGCAGCCCTGCAAAGGTAGACACCATTATTATCTCATTTCAACAGATGGAGAAAGTGAGGAGGTTGGCCAAGTTCTCAGAACTAGATGGGTTTCCAGCCCCGGCCAACTGACCCCAAGGCCTGCCCTCCCAGCCACTACCCTTCCTGGTTACAGAGGAGGAAATGGAAGTTGGGAGGAGCAAATGGTCTTACAGAAGGGTTTAACAAGTCACCTTGTTCTCCTATCCCGCCGTGAGAAAACGCCCCATAGGCAGATGAGGTTCCTGTCACTCTGGTGGCTGTTTCAGCATAGCTCACTGCCCTGCACCATTATGCTGTGGCCATTAAGGATTGAGGGCCCATAGCCAGATTCACTGCATTTGTGCAAAGTCATAGATGCAAACAAGACACTTCAAGGCATCCAGCTTCTGCAGCCTGGGCCATGGCCTGGGAGTCAGGGGCTGGACTTATTTCCCTGCATCTGCCCAGAGGTGTTTTGTGACCATTGCCAAGTCACTTCCCCAGTCTGGGCCTCAGTGTCCTCATGGGTAAAAACCAAGAACCTTGAATTCCATAATCCACCGGAGCACCTTCCAACATCCACAGATATACAAATGGCTGTTTGTAGCCATCCCCCCACCTGGCCTCCCTCGCCTCCCATTAGAACAGATAAGACTGAGTAGGATTAGGTGGTGACAGGTCACTGCTCAGACAATTTGGGATTCCTCCCAAATCAGCTCATGCTTTAGCATCCTTCAAGGCAGGGTCCCCCAGCCCAACCACTAACTCCAGTGGGCTAGGTACTCTGCCCATGCCCTCTGCAGAGCCTACTACAGTTGAATATCCAAAAGATTACCCAGAGGGTGAAAGAGAATTCGAAAGTGACACTCTCATAACCAGGTTGAGCCATTTGAAAGTGTTTTCCACTTCTGCAAGGCAGAGAAGTTTTGCAGCTTAATTACCATGAGAATCATGGTTTTGGAGCAGGAAGCACCCACATAGATCATCTTGTCCATTTCACATACTAGTATACCGAGCCGCACCCCACACCCCACTCATGGTCGTAGCTTTCTCTGCATTTGAGCCCCCAATTGCAGGGGACACATTACAAGTCTAGCACCTATTCCTCTCAATTCTGCAGCTCCAGTACCTAGAAGATGTAAACACAGATCATTCAATGTAAGTTTCAAAACAGTCCTTTCTCTGCAAGTTTATACATATATAACAAATATACTGGCTGGGCGTGGTGGCTCACACCTGTAATCCCAGCACTTTGGGAGACCAAGGTGGGCAAATCACCTGAGGTCGGGAGTTTGAGACCAGCCTGGCCAACATGGCGAAACCCCATTTCTACTAAAAATACAAAAATTAGCTTGGCATGGTTGTGCATGCCTGTAATCCCAGCTACTTGGGAGGCTCAGGCAGGAGAATCACTTGAACCCGGGAGGCAGAGGTTGCAGTGAGCCAACATCATGCCACTGCACTCTATCCTGGGTGACAGAGTGAGATTCTGTCTCCCAAAAAAAAAAAAAAAGTCTATTTTTGGAGACCCCCCCCCCAACCAGGTGCTAAGGGATAATGAACTGGAGATGGCAAAATGAGGAGGTCTACCAACTAAGAGACCATTCAACAATGGCAGTAGAAATAGCGAAAGGTAGGTGGACTGACCCCTGAGACTAATATATTGGAATTGTAAATATTTGCATGATTATAAAACTTCAAAATGAGTGAGGCATTGGCTGGCATCTGAACAGTTTGTTTTTGTGGCCCAGCAGGGCTCTCAAAGTGAATTGCAAGTTCAAAGCCCAATTTTCTAGAAGAAAAAGACTGTTCATTTGAAGTGCTATAAATGATTTGGTATTTACAATCTAAATATTGGCCAGGCATGGTGGCTTATGCCTGTAATCCCAGCACTTTGGGAGGCCAAGGCTGGCGTATAACCTGAGGTCGGGAATTCAAGACCAGCCTGGCCAACATGGCGAAACCCTGACTCTACTAAAAATACAAAAATTAGCTGGGTGTGGTGACAGGTGCCTGTAATCCCAGCTACTTGGGATGCTGAGGCACAAGAATCACTTGAACACAGGAGAGGGAGGGTGCAGTGAGTTGAAATCACTCCACTGCACTCCAGCCTGGGCAACAGAGTGAGCCTCTGTCTCAAGAAAAAAAATAATAATCTAGATCTAAATATCCAATTTAATAGCTTGCAAGGGCAATAAAGCCTAAGAAACAGGCAACTAATTTTGGGGTCAAGTGAGACAGTGAGAATCAATAACTAATAATTACATAGGTGATTTGTAAGCTGACCATGGGAGGAGCTGACAAACATTATCTTCGCTTTGGGTAAGTAAGGGAGGTTGTGTGGCACAAGCAAAGACCCAGCCAAGCTAGAGTCTGGACAGCAAGTTTGGACTTCAGGCTTCCTCCTCTAAAAAATGAGAATAACAATTTGTAAAGATGAATTGAGTTAATAAAGTGCCTGGCCTTCAGTGGTAATTATTATTATTATTTGTTGTTGTTGTTGTTGTTGTTTTGAGATGGAGTCTCGCTCTGTTGCCCAGGCTGGAGTACAGTGATGTGATCTCGGCTCACTGCAAGCTCCGCCTCCCCGGTTCAAGCAATTCTCCCTGCCTCAGCCTCCCAAGTAGCTGGGATTACAGACATGCGCTGCCATGCCCGGCTAATTTTGTATTTTTAGTAGAGACGGGGTTTCTCCATGTTGGTCAGGCTGGTCTCGAACTCCCGACCTCAGGTGATCCGACTGCCTCCGCCTCCCAAAGTGTTTGGATTACAGGTGTGAGCCACCGTGCCTGGCCATAATTATTATTTAGCCATATTTTAAGTATTTCAATGATAGATGGTTAGTTTTCTTCATAGATTCATTAATGCACTACTTTTAAAACAAGTAGTTAAATGATTGTACTGTGATGAGAAAAATGAACCCAGGAAGCATAGTTTTATTAAAATTTGTCAGATAAATTAGTCAGATAATGTTAAATATACTTTTAGATGCTTAACACTTTTCTAAGGAAAAATATTAGTCTTAATTTTCTCCATGTGATGAAGCTCTAAAACCTGAAGTTTACTATGCCTCATTTTTTCATCAGGCTCTGGGGAAGTCTTAATCCAAAAGACCCTCTAGGGATGCTGGGAGAATAAATGATGCAACTGACTTCAGGGCCTGAAAACAAAGGGACCCAATATATATTTGTTGAATGAATCATTATTTTATTCATTGTTATTGCTATAAGGCGCATACTGCACTAAAGCAAATTCCTACTAACACTTGATGCCTTGGAATTTTTAGAAAAATATAATACCCCAACTGATTTTTTTTTTTTTTTTTTTTGAGACGGAGTCTCACTCTGTCGCCCAGGCTGGAGTACAGTGGCCGGATCTCAGCTCACTGCAAGCTCCGCCTCCCGGGTTTACGTCATTCTCCTGCCTCAGCCTCCCGAGTAGCCGGGACTACAGGCGCCCGCCACCTCGCCCGGCTAGTTTTTTGTATTTTTTTAGTAGAGACGGGGTTTCACTGTGTTAGCCAGGATGGTCTCGATCTCCTGGCCTCGTGATCCGCCCGTCTCGGCCTCCCAAAGTGCTGGGATTACAGGCTTGAGCCACCGCGCCCGGCCACCCCAACTGATTTTTTAAAAAAACTAATTCTACTCAACTTTCACGCTCAAGTTTTTGGCCCTTTAGCGTGAAGGAGACGCAGCGGCTGGGAATGACCAAGCGGTTGGAGAGCTCTTTGCCGCATACCTGGGAGGCACTGGCCTGACAGCCAACTAAGTATGCAAAGGATTTCAGGCAGGACATCGCCTCCCAGGGCTGTACAAGCCCACCCAAGCCATCTACCGAGGGGCGAAGTCCTGACCAGATGCGGGGCGAACGACCGCGCCAGCGAGGTGCCATGAACCCGTTTCACCCCAAAGTGGGCCAGCAGGGCCCGGCCCTCGCTCCGGCGGCGCAGAGCTGACTCAGGACGTGGGGAAGGAGAAAAGGCGCCTGCCGCGGTGTCCACCCTGACGCACACCCCAACATGCAGGTTATCGATCTGCGCCTTCGCCTCGGGATCACCTCCTTTCCCAAAAAGAGAAAGCCCCAAAGTGGGCGAAGCCTCACTCCCGCCCCCGCCCCACTTCTATCAATAACACCTATTCCCTGGAGGTGCCCTGCGCTTTAGTTTCCAAAGAGCTGTGACATATGGATCTGCTGCCGTGGAGAGGCAGGCCCGCAGGTGCTCACTTCATAGAGGGGAAACAGAAGCACGGCAGTGGGAGGGGTTTCTGGGGGCATCTGGAGCCTCAGGGGGGTCGGCGGATTCCGAAGCAGCACCCCTACACCCCCCACGCGGGTCCCCAAGCTCGCCCCGAGCCACCCGAGGAGGACGCCTCCCCGCAGACGCTGCCGCCACCCCGGCCACCCCTCCAGCACGACCCCCGACCCAGCTGCCCCGGCGCTGGCCACTTGGGCAAATACCTCTAGCCATGACCCCACTCTGTCACCGCCTGGGATCTCCCGGGAAACCCAGCTTTCGAAAAAAGTTGCAACAACTGCAGCCAACTGCTCCGCAGGGCTCCAGCTGTTCGCCCCGATTGGCGCCGCCGCCCGCCTCTCCGCAGGTTGCCCGTCGTGATAGGCGAACTCGGAGGGAGGCCACGCCCTTCTCCCGCCTCTTAGGCGGCGGGGCGGGTCCAGCCGTCGCACTAACTACAAACGCTTTCCCGACAGGTCCCGGGGGAGGAGGTGGAGGGGGGGGGGGTTTAAATTTGACCGTCGCCCGACGTTGATTGGCTGCGATGGAAGACACCCGAGCTGCCATTGGGACGCCCTAGACTCCTCCCCCTCCCGTTGATGAAGCTCCGCCTCTGGAGCGTGAGTCGCCCGTCAGGAGCCCCGGGCTCAGAGCCGACCGGATCCGGGACTTCCGGTTCTCCGCGGGCTTGACCGGAACCCGACCTTTGACCCCTGATACCTCCTAATGAGCTGGGAAACCTGAGTCTCCCAGCAGTTTAGCAACTCCAGCACACCGACCCCTCTGGCAGTTTGATCCTTTCATTCTCAGGTTTGAAAGGTTTAGGCCGAGCGAGGTGGTTCACGCCTGTAATCCCAGCACTTTTGGAGGCCGAGGCGGGAGGATCACCTGAGGTCCGTAGTTTGAGACCAGCCTGGCCAACATGGAGAAACCCAGTCTCTACTAAAAATACAAAATTAGCCTGGCGTGGTGGCGCATGCATGTAATCCCAGCTACTCAGGAGGCTGAGGCAAGAGAATAACTTGAACCCAGGAGGCAGAGGTTACGGTGAGCCGAGAGGTGAGCCGAGACCACAACATTGCACTCTAGCCTGGGCAACAAGAGCGAAACACTGTCTCAAAAAAAAAAAAGAAAGGTTTATTGAATATTCCAGTATTCAAAACCCACAGGCACAACTCCTACCAACTAACTGGGTCAGTAGAGGTCCTTCCAGGACCGCAAAGATCCTAATGCTTCACACCCACCCATTTTACCGATGGGGCAATAGAGGAAGTGGGTCACCTATGCACTGCCCAAGGTCACCCTGCAATGTAATTGCAGGGCCTGGATCAGTCTCTCCACTGTTCAAACACTAAATGGCCACCTTAACCCCAGGGAAGCAAGTATTCGCTGTTTCCCTCTGGGAGAGGGGGCTCAGTCAGTATGTTCCCAGAGGATCAGGTGTCCTGGAGTGTCTTTGCTTTGGACTCAGGGAAGGTGTCCAGTTACTACTGCTCTTCCCTGGGGCCCCTCCCAGGGGTGTGGGATGAAGTTACTAATCCGTCCTGTCTCTTTGGTAGCTGAAAAGATTTTGGAGACCCAATCATTGCCCAAGGACCCTGCCAAAGCACCAGGAAAATAGGAAAGGAAAATAAAATGATATATGTGAAAGCACTGGGAAAGGTAGAAAAGGACACTTTTGTCACAAACTCACTGTGTCACTTGGCACATCAGTTCAGCTCTCTGGCCTTCCATTTCCCTAGCTGTCAAATGGAGGAGCCGGTGCCGTAATCTCCAACGTGCCTTACAGCTTCCATAAATATGTAGAGGTGTGGAGGCTGAGGCAGGCGGATCACCAGGTCAGGAGATTGAGACCATCCTGACTAACACGGTGAAACCCCATCTCTACTTAAAATGCCAAAAAAAATTAGCTGGGCATGGGTGGCAGGCATCTGTAGCCCCAGCTACTCGGGAGGCTGAGGCAGGAGAATGGCAAGAACCTGGGACGCGGAGCTTGCAGTGAGCTGAGATTGCACCACTGCACTCCAGCCTGGGCAACAGAGCGAGACTCCATCTCAAAAAAAAGAAAACGATCATTTTATTTATTTATTTTTATTTTTCTTGAGACGAAGCCTCTCTCTGTTGTCCTAGGCTGGAGTGCAGTGGTTCGATCTCGGCTCACTACATCTACCTCCTGGGCTCAAGCAATTCTGCCTCAGCATCCCGAGTAGCTGGAATTATAGGCGCCCACCACCATGCCTGGCTAATTTTTGTTGGCCAGGCTGGATTCGAACTCCTGACCTCAATTGATCTGACGGCCTCAGTCTCCCAGAGTGCTGGGATTACAGGCGTGACCCACTGCGCTCAGCCCATTTTTTTATTATTATTATTATTTTACTTTAAGTTCTAGGGTACATGTGCACAACGTGCAGGTTTGTTACATATGTATACATGTGCCATGTTGGTGTG
>NW_012107585.1:9282493-9284981 GCF_000951045.1 Mandrillus leucophaeus | reverse complement strand
GCTTACCGCGACCTCCACCTCCCAGGTTCAAGCGATTCTCCTGCCTCAACCTCCAGAGTAGCTGGGATTACAGGCATGTGCACCACGATGCCCGGCTAATTTTATATTTTTAGTAGAGACAAGGTTTCTCCATGTTGGTCAGGCTGGTCTCAAACTCCTGACCTCAGCTGATCAGTCTGCCTTGGCCTCCCAAAGTGCTGGGATTATAGGCATGAGCCACTGCACCCGGCCTATTTATTTATTTTTTGAGACAGAGTCTCGCTCTGTCGCCTAGGCTGGAGTAAAGTGGCAGGATCTTGGCTTACCACAACCTGTGCCTCCCAGATTCAAGAGATTCTCCTGCCTTAGCCTCCCAGATAGCTGGGATTACAGGCACCCGCCACCACACCCAGCTAATTTTTGTATTTTTAGCAGAGATGGGTTTTGCCATGTTGGCCAGGCTGGTCTCAAACTCCTGACCTCAAGTGATCTGCCTACCTTGGCCTTCCAAATTGCTAGGATTACAGGCGTGAGCCACCACATCCAGCCCAAAAGATCATTTTAAATAGTGATTAATGCTATAAGGAAAAAAGGCAGGCCAGGCCCAGTGGCTCATGCCTATAATCCCAGCACTTTGGGAGTCCATGGCAGGTGTATCCCTTGATCTCATGAGTTTGAGACCAGCCTGGGTAATATCCACTTTTCTACCCTGTTCGTAATACAGGGCAGCAAACCATAATTCCCCATTCTCAGTTAATGTTAGATTCTTCCAATGACAGCGGATACAAGAAGCCTGGGAGGCAGGAGGAAGAGAGGGGACTTATTCTTGCCTGTTTGCTTGCTACTCCTAGCATGTTCCCTCAGTAATAACACTGCATCTGGCAGTAGCATTTGGTTCAGTCTCCAGGTTATTTGCACACTCCCAGAAACAGTCTCCTTGTGCTCCCGTGGAGGCACCAACGGCAGACCCCTCCTCAGAGTTTTAAGTCCCAACTAGGCAGGGCTCTGGGAGGCCCAGCACCAATCTGGTCATGCCTCTTTCTTTTTTTCTTTCCATCTTTATTTATTTTTTGTTTGTTTGTTTGTTTTGAGACAGAGTCTCACTCTGTCACCGGGGCTGGAGTGCAGTGGCACAATCTCAGCTCACTGCAGCCTCTGCCTTCTGGGTTCAAACGATTCTCCTGCCTCAGCCTCCCACATAGCTGGAATTACCAGCATGCACCACCACACCAAGCTAATTTTTTGTATTTTTAGTAGAGACAGGGTTTTGCATGTTGGTCAGGCTGGTCTCAAACTCCTGACCTCAAGTGATACGCCCACCTCGGCCTTTGAAAGTGCTGGGATTACAGGCATGAACCACGGCGCCTGGCTATGTGTGTCTTTCTTAGAGGGGTGAGAACGAGCTCTCTGGGGCTCTTCCTCCGATTTTGCTAGTGCTGCTAACCCCAACTTGTTTTTTTGGGGTTTTTTTTATCTCCAGCTTTGGAGGTGGTAGCTGTTTCCTCTAGTTGCTATTTACATTACCTCGGTGTTCCCTTTCTGTCTTCTCAGTCCTCTGTCGCCTGTTTAATGAATTTCCTATTTTAACTTCTGTTTTCCTAACTGGATGCCGACTTACAGAAAGGCCCTAGTAAGACTTAGATTTTTACTCCAGTCCAATGGGAAGCCACTAAATGGTTTTAAGCAAAGGGTAGATTGATAGATTGTAAATCTGAATAGTAATTTATTGCAAAGAGTACATAAATTATAATTATCGACACTGGGCATGGTGGCTCATGCCTCTAACCCCAGCACTTTGGGAGGCCCAGGCAGGAATATGACTTGAGGTCGGGAGTTTGAGACCAGCGTGGCCAACATGGTGAAACCCAGTCTCTACAAAAAACACAAAAAAATTAGCAGAGTATGGTGGTGCACACCTGTAATCCCAGCTACTTAGGATGCTGAGGCAGGAGAATCGCTTGAACCTGGGTGGCAGAGGTTGCAGCGAGCTGAGATTACACCACTGCGCCCCAGCCTAAACAACAAAGTGAGACTCAAAAAATATATATGGCCAGGCATGGTGGCTCACGCCTATAATCCCAGCACTTTGGGAGGCAGAGGCCGGTGGATCACCTCAGGTCAGGAGTTCAAGACCAGCCTGATCAACATGGAGAAACCTTGTCTCTACCGAAAATACAAAATTAGCCAGGCATGGTGGCGCATGCATGTAATCTCAGCTACTTGGGAGGCTGAGGCAGGAGAATTGCTTGAACCCGGGAGGCGGAGGTTGCAGTGAGGTGAGATCGTGCCGTTGCACTCTAGCCTGGGCAACAAGAGTGAAACTCCATCTCAAAAAAAAAAAAAAAAAGAAAAAAAAAGGAAGAAGAAAAGAAAAGGAGGCAGAAGCTTATGACCCTCTTCCTAGGATAAGATAAATCAGAACTAGTACTGCATCCTAGGAGAAATTGCATAGATTGGTGCCACCAGCAAAGACCTAAGGCACATAGAGGCTGTGCTCTCCCTCAGTATT
>NW_012107585.1:9280293-9281028 GCF_000951045.1 Mandrillus leucophaeus | reverse complement strand
GACATGGTGGCACTCGCTTGTAATACCAGCTACATGGTAGGCTGAGGCAGGCTGATCACTTGAACCCCAGTGAGCTGCCATCATACCACTGCACTCCAGCCCGGGCGACAGAGCGAGACTCCGTCTCAAAAAAAAAAAAAAAAAAAAAAAAAGACAGGGTCATGTTATGTTGCTTGTCTTGAACTCTTGGATTCAAGCCGACTCCCACATTGGCCTCTCGAAGTGCTACAATTGCAAGTGTGAGCTACTGCATTCAACCCCAAATAGCTTTTATGCACAATGAGGCTTTTTGCTTCTCTGTCAAATGGATATAGCTACTTTTCTCCCCACATTTCATCTTAAAGGAAAGGTGTTATTAAACTAGTTGTACAACATATTGGGAATTCCTTACAGTTTTAAAAATTATCAGGCCAGGGCCAGGCACAGCGGCTCACGCCTGTAATCCCAGCACTTTGGGAGGCCGAGGAGGGTGGATCACCTGAGGTCTGGAGTTCAAGACCAGCCTGACCAACATGGAGAAACCCCGTCTCTACTAAAAAATACAAAAAAAATTAGCTGGGCATGGTGGCAGGCGCCTGTAGTCCCAGCTACTCAGGAGGCTGAGGCAGGGGAATGGCGTGAACCTGGGAGGCGGAGCTTGCAGTGAGCCTAGATCTGCCACTGCACTCCAGCCTGGGCGACAGAGGGAGATTCCACCTCAAAACAAACAAACAAAATAAAACAAAGGAAAAAAAA
>NW_012107585.1:9279323-9280243 GCF_000951045.1 Mandrillus leucophaeus | reverse complement strand
GCGCCCGGCTTTTTTTTTTGTCTTAATAGAGACTAGGTTTCACTACGTTGCCAAGGTTGGTCTTGAACTGGCTTCAAGCACTTCTCCAACCTCCTTTAGGCCCGAGCCACCATGCTTGGCCTAAAATTTCCTTTCTCTATATACACACATATATTAATATGTATAATGTATGTACAATATGCCAGGTACTATGCCTCACGCCTGTAATTGCAGCACTTTGGGAGGCCGAGGCGGGCAGATCACCTGAGGTCAGGAGTTCGAGACCAGCCTGGCCAACATGGTGAAACCCCCGTCTCTACTAAAAATACACAAATTAGCCAGGCAGTAGAGACAAATTAGCCAGGCCCGTAATCCCAACTACTCGGGAGGCTGAGGCAGGAGAATCACTTGAACCCAGGAGGCAGAGGTTGCAGTGAGCCAAGATCGCGCCATTGTACTCCAGCTTGGGCAACGGAGGGAGATTCTGTCTCAAAAAAAAAAGACACAAAAGACAGGGTCTCAGCCAGGTGCGGTAGCTCACGCCTATTATCCTAGCCCTTTGGGAGGCCGAGGTGGGCAGATCACTTGAGGTCAGGAGTTCAAGACTAGCCTGTCCAACATGGTGAAACCCTGTCTCTACTAAAAATACAAAAATTAGGGCCGGGCATGGTGGCTCACATCTGTAATCTCAGCACTTTGGGAGGGTGAGGCGGGTAGATCACCTCAGATCAGGAGTTCAAGATCACCCTGGTAAACACGGCGAAACCCTTTCTGTACTAAAAACACAAAAAAATTGGCTGGGCATGGTGGCTCACGCCTGTAATCCCAGCACTGAGGTGGGCGGATCACGAGGTCAGGAGATTGAGACCATCCTGGCTAACATGGTGAAACCCCGTCTCTACTAAAAATTACCAAAAAAAATAGCCAGGCGTGGTGGTGGG
>NW_012107585.1:9274449-9278418 GCF_000951045.1 Mandrillus leucophaeus | reverse complement strand
GGAGCTTGCAGTGAGCCTAGATCTGCCACTGCACTCCAGCCTGGGCGACAGAGGGAGATTCCACCTCAAAACAAACAAACAAAATAAAACAAAGGAAAAAAAAACAACTATCAGGCCGGGCGCCATAGCTCACACCTGTAATCTCAGCACTTTGGGAGGCCAAAGTGGGCAGATCACCTGAGTTAAGGAGTTCAAAACCAGCCTGACCAACATGGGGAAACCCTGTCTCTGCTAAAAATACCAGCTACTCAGGAGGCTGAGGCAGGAGAATCACTTGAACCCGGGAAGAGGAGGTTGTGGTGAGCCAGGATCGCATCACTGCACTCCAGTCTGGGCAACAAGAGCGAAACTCCGTCTCTAAAAAAAAAAATTATTTTATGTCTGTCTGTGGTGGCTCACGCCTATAATCCCACCATTTTGAGAGGCCAAGGCAGGTGGATCATTTGAGGTCAGGAGTTTAAGACCAGCCTGGCTAACATGGTGAAACCCCATCTCTACTAAAAATACAAAAATTAGCAGAGCATGGTGGTGCACACCTGTAGTCCCAGCTACTTGCGGGTCTGACACAGGAGAATCGCTTGAACCCAGAAGGCAGAGGTTGCAGTGAGCCGAGATCATGCCACTTCACTCTAGCCTGGGCAACAGAGCGAGATGCTGTCTCAAAATAAACACAAATAAATGAAATAAAAATTATCATTTTATTATAAAATCACATGGAAAATGTATTTATTGATGAGCAAGGGCAGGTTGTTTTTGTTTTTTTGTTTTTGAGACAGGGTCTCAAATGTTACCCAGGCTGTGGTGCGGGGGTGCCATCACAGGTCACTGCAGCCTCAACCTCCCAAGCTCAAGCGATCTTCCCACCTCAGCGTCCCGAGTGGCTGGGGTGACAGGCGTACACCACCACACCTGGCTATTTTTTGCAGTTTTTGTAGAGACAGGGTCTTGCCATGTTGCCCAAGCTGGTCTCTAAGTCCTGGTCTCAAATGATCTGCCCGCCTCCACCTCCCAGCATTCTGGGATTACAGGTATGAGCCATGGCACCCGGCCCAGAATGTGGTTTTTCTTAATTTTTTCCTGTGTGGGCTTTTTTTTTCTTTTTTTAGTCTTAAATAGGTGAGTTTGAAGGAATGAATGAATATCATCATTTTGGTTCTGGGAGATGTTCTTAATAGATGTATGATTTGCTGGTTACTGTAACCAAATACTGCAAACTAAGCGACTTAAGCCACAGAAATGTATTGTCATACAGTTCTGGGGGCCAGAAGTTCGAAATCAAAGTGTTGGCGGGTTGGTTCCTCCTGAATGCTGTGAGCAGTGGTCTCTCTCATGCCTCTCCCGTAGCTTCTGGTGGTGAGCAGACAATCGGACGTTCCCTCGCTTGTAGAAGGTAGAAGTAGCACCCAGATCTGTGCCTGCATCTTCACAGTGTTCTCCCTCTACAAGGACACTGTTATGTTGGATTAAGGCCAATGACCTCATTTTAGCTTGATTAGATCTGTAAAAACATCTCCAAATAAGGTCTCATTCTGAGGTACTGGGGGTTAGAGCAGGACTTCAACATATGAAATTGTGGGGGACATAATGCAACCCACAGCAAGAGTGTTATTAAAAAAATAATTTAGGTTTTTTTTTTTTTTTTTTTTTTTTTGGAGACAGAGCATTGTTCTTGTTGCCCAGGCTGGAGTGCAGTGGCGCAATCTCTGCTCACCGCAACCTCCGCCTCCTGGGTTCAAGTGATTCTCCTGCCTCAGCCTCCTGAGTAGCTGGGATTACAGGCAGGTGCCACCACGCCCAGGTAATTTTGTATTTTTAGTAGAGACAGGATTTCTCCACGTTGGTCAGGCTGGTCTTGAACTCCGGACCTCAGGTGATCCGCCGGCCTCAGCCTCCCAAACTGCTGTGATTACAGGCGTGAGCTACAGCGCGCAGCCTAATTTAGGTATTTTAAGGCCAGGTGTGGTGGTTCATACCTGTAATACCAGTGCTTTGGGAGGCTAAACTGGGAGGATCACTTGAGGCCAGGAATTCAAGATCAGCCTGGGTAACATAGGGAGGCCTTGTCTCCATAAAAAATTTACAAATTTGAACAGGCACAGTCTCATGCCTGTAATCCCAAAGTTTTGGGAGGCCGAGGTGGGTAGATCACTTGACGTCAGAAGCTCGAGACCAGACTGGCCAACATGGTGAAACCCCATCTCTATTAAAAATACAAAAATTAGCCGGGTGTGACTGCGCACGCCTGTAATTCCAGCTACTTGGGACACTGAGGCAGGAGAATTGCCTGAACCTGGGAGGCAGAGGTTGAAGTGAGCTGAGATCGCGCCACTGCACTCCAGCCTGGGTGACGGAGTGAGACACTGTCAAAAAAAAAAAATTAGCCAGGCATGGTGGCAGGCACCTGTAATCCGATACTCAGGAGGCTGAGGCAGGAGAATCACTTGAGCCCAGGAGACGGAGGTTGCAGTGTGCTGAGATCATGGCACTGCACTCCAGAATGGGTGACAGAGTGAGACTCAGTCTCAGAAAGAAAAAAAACAAGTTTACAAATTAGCCCGATATGGTGGCACATGCCTGTAGTCCCAGTTACTCAGGAGGCTGGGGTTGAAAGGATTGCTTGAGCCCCTGAGTTCAAGGCTGCAGTGAGCCATGATCTCACCACTTATTCCAGCCTGGGTGACAGAGCAAGACCCTGTCACAAAAAACAAAACAAAATGTTTAGATATTTTAAATGTGACTTAAGGGAAAGTTTACAAACATTAACAGCAATGTTTCCATTATAAAAACATAAAAATCGTCCTCGGGTTTTTTTTTTTTTTTTTTTTTTTTTTGAGACAGTCTTGCTCTGTTGCCTGGTGGCATGATCTCAGCCTATTGCAACCTCCGCCTCCCAGGTTCAAGCGATTTTGTGATCCCAGCTACTCTTGCCTCAGCCACCCGAGTAGCTGAGATCACATGTGCATGCCACTACACCTGGCTAATATTTGTATTTTTAGTATGTACAGATGGGGTTTCACCATATTGGCCAGGCTGGTCTCCTTTTTTTTTTTTTTTTTTGAGGCAGGGTGTCGAGTAGTTGGGACTACAGGTGCTATGATTGTGCCACTGCGCTCCAGCTCAGCCTGGGCAACAGAAAACAGACAGTGGGAATGCCTACTTTCTTGGGACAACTTGAATTCGTATCAGTCCATACTCAAAAAAGGTAGATAATCGGGGCCAGTAAAAACCTTTAAAGCTTAATTTAAATTGATAATTGAAGCTTTCAGCATTGTAATTCAGTTAGTATCTGTATTGTTCCGGATTGTTTTGGATTGTAAACAAGGGAAACTCAACTAAATCTGATTCAAGAAAATAAGGGAAGGTATTGATTTTTTATTTATTATTTTTTCAAGATTTCAGGATTTCACTCTGTCACCCAGGCTGGAGTTCACACAGTGGCACAAAGATGGTTCACTGCAGCATCGACCTCCTGAACTCAAGGGATTCTGTGTCTCAGCCTCCCGAGTAGCTGGGACCATACATGTGTGCCACCATGCCCAGCCAATTTTCTTGATTTTATTTTTGTAGAGATGGGGTCTCACTATGTTGCCCAGGCTGGTCTCAAATTCCTGGCCTCAAGGAATCCTCCTGTCTTGGCCTCCCAAAGTGTTGGGATTACCAGCATGAGTCACTGCACTCAGTCCCTGGCCTGTTTTTTGTTTTTTCTTTTTTTTTTTGAGACTGAGTCTTCCTCTGTCACCTAGGCTGGAGTGCAGTGGTGCGATCTCAGCTCACTGCAACTTCTGCCTCCGGGTTCAAGCAATTCTCCTGCCTCAGCCTCCCGAGCAGCTGGGATTATAGGAGCCTGCCACCATGCCCAGCTAATTTTTTTGTGTGGGTTTTTTTTTGTTTTTTTTTTTTTTTGAGACAGAGTCTCGCTCTGCAGCCTAGGCTGCAGTGCAGTGGCCGGATCTCAGCTCACTGCAAGCT
>NW_012107585.1:9269648-9273619 GCF_000951045.1 Mandrillus leucophaeus | reverse complement strand
GCCTCAGCCTCCTGAGTAGATGGGATTACAGGCACATGCCACCACACCCAGCCGATTTTTGTTATTTTTAGTAAAGATGGGATTTCACCAGGTTGGACAGGATGTTTTCAATCTCTTGATCTCATGATCCTCCTGTCTTGGCGTCCCAAAGTGCTGGGACACAGGCGTGAGCCATCGCACCCGACCTGGTGCTCACTTCCTTTTTTTCTTGTTGTTGAGACAGAGTCTTGCTCTGCTGCCCAGGTTGGAGTGCAATGGCGCCATCTCCACTCACCGTAACTTCCGCCATCTGTGTTCAAGCGATTCTCTCGCCTCAGCCTCCCAAGTAGCTGGGATTACAGGCACGTGCCACCACGCCTGGCTAATTTTTTGTATTTTTTAGTAGAGACAGGGTTTCACCATGTTGGCCAGGCTGGTCTCGAACTCCTGACCTTGTGATCCACCCACCTTGGCCTCCGAAAGTGCTGGGATTACAGATATGAGCCACTGCACCTGGCCTGGTTCTCACTTCTTAGACACAGAACCTCAGCTCTGCTTCTGGCTCTCCTCTCTGCATTCTCTCCTAGTTTTTTTTTAGACAAAGTCTCACTCTGTTGCCCAGGCTGGAGTGCAGTGGCATGATCTCAGCTCATTGCAATCTCCACCTCCTGGGTTCAAGTGATTCTCCTACCGTAGCCTCCCAAGTAGTTGGGATTACAGGTGCCCACCACCACACCTGGCTAATTTTTGTATTTTCAGTAGAGACAGGGTTTCACCATGTTGGCAAGGCTGGTCTTGAACTCCTGACCTAGGGTGATCCACGCACCTTTGCCTCCCAAAGTGCCTGGATTACAGGTGTGAACCACCGTGCCTAGCCTCTCCTAGCATAGTTTTATCTCATCTCACATTAATCTCCATCTGGATCCCCAAGCTGTAGAGTTCAGTTGCTTCCTAAGTATCTCCACTTGGATGTCCCAAAAGTCCCTCACCCTCAAAATTCCTTATGATTTACTTTGGTGGCATCCAGTGAACAACACTTCCCACTAGTCATACCCTTGTGTTGCCTTTCCCGAGTCGAATTTGGCTGCCTTGTTAATCAATGGAATGTGGTGTAACATCACTGTCAGTTGCAAGCCTAAGAATTTTTTTTTTTTTTTTTTCCAGACAGAGTTTTGCCAGGCACAGTGGCTCATGCCTGTACTACCAGCACTTTGGGAGGCTGAGGCAGGTGGATCACCTGAGGTCAGGAGTTGAGACCAGCCTGGCCAATATGGTGAAACTCCACCTCTACTAAAAATACAAAACTAGCTGGGTGTGGTGGCACACGCCTGTAGTCCCAGCTACTCGGGAGGCTGAGACAGGAGAATTGCTTGAACCTGGGAAGCAGAGGCTGCAGTGAGCCGAGATCGCACCATTGCACTCCAGCCTGGGTGAGACAGAGTGAGACCCCGTCTCAATAAATAAATAAATAAATAAATAAATAAATAAATAAATTAAATAAATAAATAACGCCTGGTGCAGTGGCTCACGCCTGTATTCCCAGCACTTTGGGAGGCTGAGGCGAGCAGATCACCTGAGTTTGAGACCAGTCTGGCTAACATGGTAAAACCCTGCTTCTACTAAATATACAAAAAATTAGCCGAGCGTCATGGTGGGCACCCGTAATCCCAGCTACTCGGTAGGCTGAGGCAGGAGAATCGCTTTAATCTGGGAGGCGGAGGTTGCAGTGAGCTGAGATCATGCCATTGCAAACCAGCTTGGGCAACAAGAGCAAAACTCTGTCTCAAAAAAAAAAAAAATTAAAAAAATAGAGTTTCACTTTGTTACCCAGCCTGGAGTCCAGTGGCACGATTATTGCTCACTGTAGCCTCAAACTTCTTGGCAATCAAGTGATTCTCCTACCTCAGCCTCCTGAGTAGCTGGGACTAGGTATCACACTTGGCTAATTAAAAGTTTTTTGTCGAGGCTGGGCGTGGTGGCTCATGCCTGTAATCCCAGCACTTTGGGAGGCCAAGACAGGCGGATCACGAGGTAGACGGCAACCATCCTGGCTGACATGGTGAAACCCCGTCTTAACTAAAAATATAAAAAATTAGCCGGGCGTCGTGGTGGGCGTCTGTAGTCCCAGCTACTCGGGAGGCTGAGGCAGGAGAATGGCGTGAACCCAGGAGGCAGAGCTTGCAGTTAGCGGAGATCGTGCCACTGTACTCCAGCCTGGGCAACAGAGCGACACTCTGTCTCAAAACAAAAACAAAAACAAAATAAGTTTTTTGTCGAGATGAGGTTGTATTTTGTTACCCAGTCTGGTCTCAAACTCCTGGCTGGCTGAGATCCCCGTTTCAGCCTCCTAAAGTGTTGGGATTAGAGGCGTGAGCCGCCACACCTGGCCTGTGCCTAAAGTTTGTTTTTTGTTTGTTTGTTTTTTAGACGGATTCTCGCTCTGTCGCCCAGGCTGGAGTGCAATGGCATGATCTAGGCTCACTGCAACTTCCGCCTCCTGGGTTCAAGCGATTCTCCTGCCTCAGCCTCCCGAGTAGCTGGGATTACAGGTGCCCACCACCACGCCCGGCTACATTTTGTATTTTTAGCAGAGATGGGGTTTCACCATGTTGGCCAGGCTGGTCTGGAACTCCTGACCTCAGGTGGTCCGCCCACCTCGGCCTCCCAAAGTGTTGGGATTACAGGCGTGAGCCACTGCGCCCGGTCTAAAATATTTTTGTCTTTTATAGGTTTTTTTCCTATGTGTGTGAGAGGATTAAATGAAATAATGTGATTAGTAAAGCGATTAGTCATCACTTTAAAAATATTTATAAACGTATACATAAATATATAATACATATTTATGTGTACAAACACTAAAGTTTCCTATTCTTTCTGTGCCTACTTTTTCCTTTCATTCCCCGAATACTGTCTGTAGAAGAGTTCACACTGTAACCTCCAACTGTTTCAGCTACTTGGTTTGCTTTCAGCACAAGGCTTGTAGGATGCGCAGCCAGTAGGGGGCAAGAATCACCCAGGCGTGCTTATTACCCAAGCAACGGAGTCAAACAGCACTTTCAGAATGACTTTACAAAAGGGTTACCAACAAGGTAATATGTTTATTGCGTTAGGTAGCTTAATAAAAACGAAAAGATGAAAACAAGGAAGTGAGAAGCGGTGGGGACAGCCCTACACTTCATTAACTGGGAGCCCCGGTGTGTTAGGCTTGCGGGTAAGCGAGAAGACAGGCGTGGGATGGCCGAGCTCACACGCCTTAGGCTCTGATTCTAGCCGTGGACACGCCGAGGGCTCCGGGTTACTTGAGGTTTCACTGCCAAAAAAGTGCTTTGAGCGAGCCTAACAAGCAAGGAATATGTAAACATTTTGTTTCTAGGACTAACTAGGTAACGAAGAGATTTTCCAACTGACAGAAACGCTGCTAGGTAACTTCCTGGGCCGTAGCTGCCCACCCTAACAGGTTCTGAAAATAGCTCCAGGCCCTTCTTAGCCTGAGTTTGAAAGCAGGCGCGGGGCGCATGCGCGCGGCCCTCCGGCCGACCTCCCGGTAGTCCTGGCACGGGGACCTTCTTCCCGACAGGCCGCGGGGAAAAAAGGGCGGAGAAACAGAATTACCGCGAGCTCTCCGTGAGCGCCGGCGGAAACAGTAGTCATGTGACTCTCCTAGGTGGCCTTCGCCTTCCCCCCTCCCCCTTCTCGGAAACCCGGCCCCCTCACCCCTCGCCCACCCCAGAGCCGCGGTAATGGACCGTTTGGGTTCCGGAATTCTCTTGGATCCAACAACTGGTACCGGGCCGAGGAGAGCCGGCGGAGTCCGTGTTTGGCGGCGAAAGCTGGGGGGTGGTCAAGATGGGGGGGAAATCATCTTCTTTCACCTAGGAGGGAGGCGGGGCGGAGAGAGGCGCAGAGAAGCGAGTGGGGGAGGAGGGAGGAAGTCACGTGAAGGCGCTGCGTGCGCGCGGCGCCTTATCCGTTGCCCCTCCCCCGCCCCTCCC
>NW_012107585.1:9266527-9269133 GCF_000951045.1 Mandrillus leucophaeus | reverse complement strand
CGTGCACGCTGACTCCACTGCCTTCGCCCCTTTGGCTTCCGCCTCACAACCCGGGGGCTGCGGGTCCGGGACCCGCGGGGAAAGTAAGGTTCAGATCCTTCCCAAGTCCTCTCTCCTGCCCCAGCATTGCTCCCGGCTCTGGGCGAGGGAGGGAGGCAGGCGACAGGGTCGTCCTTCCTAAATCTGAACCCCACAGTGGCGGTCTCGTGCATGCCCCACTCTTGGGGCGGTAGGGAAGCCGCGGTGGACACGTGCAGGCTCCTTTCACGCCTCTCTCGGCGACTCGCGTAGTTCTGCCTCGGCGGGCGAGCTCACCTCCCAGACCGTCTCTAAGAATACACATGGAGGGGAATGGCAGTTGGGAATTTGCTTACTTTGAGAGCGTTTGGCATAACGAGTATCCAGAGTTCCCCAAAGCTGTGGATACCGGTGGTTTCCCAGAAGTGGCTTGGGTTCGGTTTAACCGCTGAGGAGATTTGGATGTTCCTAAACCCTTCTGATTGTTTCCTTACCCTGGCATCTAGCTCCTCCCCTTCCCACCCTTGCTTTGTGCTTCTGTTTGGTTAATGTTTGCGGACCACTAACTTGATCCTCGCACAGAGAAGCTTTTTTCATGTGAGTGCTCCGTTTACTGTGGGAGGCTTTTGTTTTGGGGAGTCGCTGGTTGAGAAACGTGGGAAAAGAACGGGCCAGAAAATGAGAGACAAATAAAGCAACGTTTTTATCCATTGAATTTCGCAGCCAATTGTAAGTGCACCCGGAAGTTTGTACTGAACACGTGTTGAGAGAAGGTTATAAACTGGTCCCCTTTGACCTTTGAAAGTTGGCTATTATCATTTTATGTTGAGTTAAATGTTTCATATATATCAGACAGCCAGAATTAGGCATGGAATATGGCTTCTAAAGAGTCAGCCAGGAGGGTACAGAGAGCTGTCAAATCCAGAGAGCCCCAGCAGGAATTGACTTAACACTTGCAGACAATTCTGTGAGCTGACAGTACAGAGGGATTCTATTTTCCACCATATTTTCTAGCAATCAGGATTGGTTTTCATAAGCGTGGGGAAAGCTATCATCGTTGCACAGAAAATAGCAGAATTTCCTACTGGTGACTTGAGTGGGACATTAATTTTGCAAGAAAGGGAACATTTTCTCTCATCTTCTAGAGAAGTTGTTTCCAAAATTTTTCCTATGGGAGACGACTTTACTTTTTTCCTCTGGCTTCTACATTTTATATTCCATTCCAACTTTGTTCCATATAATTGGCTTTATAATATTTATGTTATTTTTAAATTTTTGAGACAGGATTCCCCTCTGTTGCTCAAGCTGGAGTACAGTGACGTGGTCATAGCTCACTGCAGCTTGCACTCTTGGGCTCAAGCGATCGTCCCACTTCAGCCTCCGGAGTAGCTGGGACTACAGATGTGCACCACTACAGCAGCTGATTTGTAAAATTTTTTTGTAGAGAGGCAGGGGTCTCACCATGTTGGGAGGCAGCTACTGTCCTCAAGCAATCCTCAGGCCTCCGCTTCCCAAAGTGGTGGGATTGCAGCCATGAGCCATTGTGCCTGGCCCCTTCAGAATCTTTTTTTTTTTTGAGACAGAGTCTCACTTTGTTACCCAGAGTGGAAGGCAGTGGTACGAACTCGGCTCACCGCAACCTCTGCCTCCCGGGTTCAAGCGATTTTCCTGCCTCAGTCTCCCTAGTAGCTGGGATTGCAGGCATGCACCACCACACCTGGCTAATTTTTTTTATATATTTGGCAGAAAGGAGTTTCACCCTGTTGGCCAGGCTGGTCTCACACTAGTGACCTCAAGTGATCCTCTCACCTCTGTCTCCCAGAGTGCTGGGATTACAGCTGTGAGCCACCGCCCTTGGCCCCCCATCAGAATCTCTTTTTTTTTTGAGGTGGAGTCTCGCTGTGTCGCTCAGGCTGGAGTGCAGTGTCACAACCTTGGCTCACTGCAGCCTTCACCTCCGGGGTTTAAGCGATTCTCCTGCCTCAGCCTCCCGAGTAGCTGGGACTACAGGCGCGTGCCACCATGCCCGGCTAATTTTCGTATTTTTAGTAGAGACGGGGTTTCACTATATTGGCCAGGCTGGTCTCAAACTCCTGACCTGGTGATCCACCTGCCTTGGCCTCCCAAAGTGCTGGGATTACAAGTGTGAGCCACCGCACCCGGCCTCAGAATCTTAAATAAAACTTAACTTTAGTTGCTAAAGGGGAGAGACTGAGTAAGTGGCCTACTATTCATTCATTCCTTGAATGCGGTTATATGTCAGGCAATTTTGTAATTTTTTTTCGGACTGCCTCGCTCTGTCACCAGGGTGGAGTGCAGCAGGGTGATCTCAGCTCCCTGCAACCTCCCACTCCCTGGTTCAAGCGATTCTCCTGCCTCAGCCTCCCAAGTAGCTGGGATTACAGGTACATGCCACCACACCCAGTTACTTTTTATATTTTTATTTGTTTATTTATGTATTTTTTGAGATGGAATTTTGCTTTTGTTGCCCAGACTGGAGTGCAATGGCGTGATCTCGACTCACTGCAACCTCCGCCTCCTGGGTTCAAGCAATTCTCCTGCCTCAGCCTCCTGAGTAGCTGGGATTA
>NW_012107585.1:9262391-9265677 GCF_000951045.1 Mandrillus leucophaeus | reverse complement strand
GACTTGGCCTCCCAAAGTGCTGGGATTACAGGCGTGAGCCACCGCACCCGGCCTAATTTTTGTATTTTTAGTGGAGACGAGGTTTTCACATTTTGGCCAGGATGGTTTCAATCTCTTGACCTTGTGATCTGCCTGCTTCATTCAGTCTCCCAAAGTGCTGGGATTATAGGCGTGAGTCTCTGCACCCGGCCAATTTTTGTATTTTTAATAGGGACGGGACTTCACCATGATGGCCAGGATGGTCTTGATCTGATCTGGTGGTCTGTCCACCTTGGCCTCCCAAAGTGCTGAGATTACAGGCATGAGCCACTGTGCCCAGCCTGTGTGTTTTTAAGTGCCTTGCTGAAAGTACTATTTAAAAAGGGGCAGCGTGCAGATTCATTTTTTGCTTTAAAAAGTGGTTTGCCTCGACCGAGCTCAGTGGTGCATGCCTGTAATCCCAGTACTTTGGGGGGCTAAGACTGGTGGATCACGAGGGCAGGAGATCCAGACCATCCTGGCTAACAACCCCTGTCTATTAAAAATGCAAAAAGGTAGATGGGTGTGGTGACCCGCGCCTGTAATCCCAGCTACTCCGGAGGCTGAGGCAGGAGAATCACTTGAACCCGAGAGGCAGAGGTTGCAGTGAGCCGAGATTGGGCCACTGCACTCCAGCTTTGGTGACACAGCGAGACTCTGTCTCAAAAGAAAAAAAAAAGTGGTTTGTCTCAAAGAGTTTAGCTACAGATACGTTTGGGCATTTCTTAGCATCTAAATTGAGCTTTGATTTGTAACTTACCACCTGTGAAGATGGAGAACACTCAGGACTAGACTTACTGAGTAACCGCACATTCCATGAGGCTCTGTAGGTTCCCATGCTTTGCCTTTTTTTTTTTTTGAGACGGTGTTTCTCTCTTGTCACCCAGGCTGGAGTGCAGTGGTATGATCTTGGCTCACCGCAAGCTCCGAGGACTAGACTTACTGAGTAACCGCACATTCCATGAGGCTCTGTAGGTTCCCATGCTTTGCCTTTTTTTTTTTTTGAGACGGTGTTTCTCTCTTGTCACCCAGGCTGGAGTGCAATGGCGCAACCTTGGCTCACCTGCAACCTCCGCATCCCAGGTTCAAGGAATTCTCCTGCCTCAGCCTCCCAAGTAGCTGGGATTAACAGGCGCCCACCACTATGCCTGGCTAATTTTTTTTGTATTTTCAGTAGAGACGGGGTTTCACCATGTTGGCCAGGCTGGTCTCGAACTCCTGACCTCAGGTGACCAACTGGCTTGGCCTCCCAAACTGCTGGGATTACAGGCTTGAGCCACCATGCCTGGCCAAAGATAATTTTTAAGAGTAATTACTTTTGCATTAAACACCAATTAATAACTGTCTAAAATGATGTAGTCCTAAAGTTTTTGCAGTTATCTTTGTTTTTATATGCTGATTGACAGATCCAGTTTGTTGTGGCTTGAACTTACCAAGTAATAAGACAACCTTAGAGATTCCACTGAAATTTCCTTAAATGGAAAGGATGGGCTCTTGAAGATCAGGAATTCTCTTTTACAAATAAGATATGGTATGAAACATATCAAATTAACTTATTTATTGGGAGGCAATATATAGATTAGAGCAATATATAGATTAAATATTTTTATGGCATCCCGCAGTAAGAAATATAGTTTACATTGTGACCTAGTATATATATATATACACATATAAATATATATATATATTTTTTTTGAGACAGAGTCTCGCTCTGTTGCCCAGTCTGGAGTGCAGGAGTGCAATCCTGGCTCACCGCAACCTCCGCCTCCTGGGTTCAAGTGATTCTCCCACCTCAGCATTTCAAGTAACTGGGATTACAGGTGTGCCACCACGCCCAGCTAATTTTTTTGTGTATTTAGTAAAGACACATATGTATATGTTAACCAGTATATGTGTTGGCCAGGCCGGTCTTGAACTCCTGGCTTCAAGTGATCTCGTCTTGGCCTCCTAAAGTGCTGGGATTACAGGAGTGAGCCACTGCACTCAGCCTATACTGAGATATTTTAAAATGCTGATACAGTAGACTGGGTGCAGTGGCTCATGCCTGTAATCCCGACACTTTGGGAGGCCGAGGCGGGCTGATCACGAGGTCGGGAGATCGAGACTATCCTGGCTAACCCAGTGAAACCCTGTCTCTACTAAAAATACAAAAAAATTAGCTGGGCATGGTGGCGGGCACCTATAGTCTTGGCTACTTAGCAGGCTAAGGCGGGAGTCTCACTTGAACCCAGGAAGCAGAGCTTGCAGTGAGCCAAGATCTCGCTACTGCACTCCAGCCTGGGTGACAGAGCGAGACTCTGTCTCAAAAAAACAAAACAAAACACTAAATTGATTTGACAACCTGCTAATGTGTTGTGATCAGTAGTTTGAAAAGTACTGGAACAGGGTTGGGAGTACAGGATCTTGGAGTGACTGTGGTGTCAGACCTTCTGAATTTGTAGTTCTATTCCAAGCTCACTTTTTTGTTACTTTGTTGTATTTCATTTTTCTAAGCCTTAGTTTCTTAACTGTGACAAAGGGATAATGGGTTAGCATTTGATACTCATGGTTATCTTGAGGGTTAAAAGAAAAAAGCCCAACCATACATGGGTTGAGCATCCCTAATCTGAATATTCAAAATCTGAGATGTTCAAAATCTGAAAGTTTCAGCACTGACATGATGCCACAAGTGGGAGATTCCACTCTTGACCTCACATGAGTGATCACAGTCCAAAGGGCAGTCAACACTTTGTTTACGTTTTAAGGTATTGTATAAAATTATCTTCAGGCTATGTGTATCAGGTGTATATGAAACATTAGTGTATTTTGTGTTTAGACTTGGGTTCCATCTCTAAGATACCTCATTACGTATGTGCAACTATTCCAAAATACAAAAAACCCTGGGTCACTTCTGGTTCCAAGTTTCAGATACGGGAAACTCAGCCTGTAGTGAGAATCAAGACAATTGATCGTCTGAATTTGACTAGTGATAATCAAGAAAGTTGTTTAATTCCCCCCAACTCAATTATTTGTGTATTGCTTTTGTAAGGGACTTTTGTGGCTTTGTGTATAATTTGCACATTCCTTTGTAAGTATCTTCTTCCTGCAGGTTTTGCAGTGGGGTACTTGACCAAGCAAGGTCCTGTGAAGGGCAGGTGTTGAAAAGTACAGGTTGCATTCTTTGTTGTTTTTGTTTTGTTTTGTTTGTTTTTGAGATGGAGTCTCGCTCTTTCACCAGGTTGGAGTGCAGTGGTGCGACCTTAGCTCACTGTAACCTTCCGGGTTCAGG
>NW_012107585.1:9256765-9261786 GCF_000951045.1 Mandrillus leucophaeus | reverse complement strand
TCTCCTGCCTCAGCCTCCTGAGTAGCTGGGACTACAGACGCCGCGCCTGGCTAATTTTTTGTATTTTTAGTAGAGACGGGGTTTCACCGTGGTCTCGATCTCCTGACCTTGTGATCTGCCCGCCTCGGCCTCCCAAAGTGCTGGGATTACAGGCGTGAGCCACCGTGCCCAGCCTAGATTACATTATTTTAGGTAAAGGAAATTCTTGTAAACAAACTTATTGGTAACAGCTGTTTCTTTCTCCTGATGATCTTAAGTATCTACTGCACACAGTAGACACTTAATATATGTTGATGAACTGCATCTCTAACTGGATCATTATCCTAAAATTCTTTTTTTTTTTTTTGTTTTTTGGAGACAGAGTATCACTTTTGCTGCCCAGGCTGGAGTGCAGTGTCACGATCTCCGCTCTCTGCAACCTCCGCCTCCCAGGTTTAAGTGATTCTTCTGCCTCAGCCTCCCAAGTAGCTGCTATTACAGGCATCCGCCACCACACCCGGCTAATTTTGTATTTCTAGTAGAGATGGGGTTTCTCCATTTGGTCAGACTGGTCTCGAACTCCTGACCTCAGGTGATCTGCCCACCTCGGCCTCCAAAGTGCTGGGATTACAGGCGTGAGCCACCGTGCCCGACCCCATTATCTTAAAATTCTTAAACTAAATGTCAGTCAGATCACAGCTGCATAAAAACAGATAAAGCTGAATCTTGAATCAGACATGCTTAGCACTCTAAGGAGAAAAAAATCCTTTTTGTTATTAGCTAAGGTGAAGATATTTGCTAAGTGATACTATCTGTGCACATTTAAAAATGTCCACCAGTTTGTTCTAGATTTAATAACTGATTGGTCAAGTTGGATGTGTAGCAGTAACAGTTCTAGATAAAAAGGGACTAGTATTTTATATAATTAATATGGGCAGGGCACGGTGGCTCATGCTTGTAATCCCAGCACTGTGGGAGGCTGAGGCGGATGGATCACTTGAGGTCAAGAGTTTGAGACCAGCCTGGCCAACATGGTAAAACCCGTCTCTACTAAAAATACAAAAAAATTAGCTGGGTGTGGTGGCACGTGCCTGTAATACCAGCTACTCTGGAGTCTGAGGCAGGAGAATCGCTTGAACCCAGCCGGGCATATTCAAGGTTGCAGTGAGCCGAGATGGTGCCATTGCACTCCAGCTTGGGTGATAGAACGAGACTCCATCTCAAAAAAACAAACAAAAAAACCCAAAGACTAGTATGAAAGTTAATTATTTAATGGATTGCTAACAAAGTTTGTATTCTGGGGAATAAAGTGCTGAATCAGTGATGTGGGAGTAAACATCTTTTTTGGATGAAATACTAATATATATAAAAATGATAGTAGCTAGCTAGTAGTTAACATTTACTTACTCCTGGTATTATCACATTTACTTGACACAGCAATCCTATGAAGGAAGTTCTATTTGTATTATTTTAAGATGAGGCAACTGAGTCAGAGAGGTTCTCACTTGACCATATCATACTGCTAGTGGGCAGTGCAGCCAGTATTTGAACCTAGGTATTTTGTCCAACTCCATAGTCTCCTCAGCCGCTGTGGTGTGCTGCCGCTGTTGTGGGCAGATCCCTCACGTCTGCTCAGAGCTGTGGAGATTCGTTGCAGGTCTGAGCAAGAGGAACCTTGTCCTCCTTGGTAACTTTCTGTGCTGGTATTCTGCATGGGAACTGTATCCTTTCATTCTTCTGGTTGGCTATTCTTTCTCAGTATTCTCTTCCTGCCAAAACTAGCTCTTAGTTTTTCTCTACTGCTGTGGCTTTGTGTCTTATTTATCATAGAAGTTTTCAGAGGTGTACTATTTTGAAATAGGTCATGTTTTCAAATGCGTTTGTTTATTTTTCATTTTTGGGGCACAGGGTCTCACTCTGTCACCCAGCCTGGAATGCAGTGCCATGAACATGCCTCACTGCAGCTTCAACCTACTAGGCTCAAGGGATCCTCTTGTCTCAGCCTTCCAAGTAGCGGGGGCCACAGCCACATGTCACTGCGCCCAGCTAATTTTTCGAGGTTTGTTTTTAGTTATTTTTTTGAGACGGAGTCTCGCTCTGTCACCCAGGCTGGAGTGCAGTGGTATGATCTTGGCTCACCGCAAGCTCCGCCTCCCGGGTTCAAGCGATTCTCCTGCCTCAGCCTCCTGAAATGCTGGGATTACAGGCGCCCACCACCACGCCTGGCTATTTTTTGTATTTTTAGAGGAGACGGGGTTTTACCATGTTGGCCAGGATGGTCTCAAACTCATGACCTCAGGTGAGCCACCGCGCCCAGCATTTTTTAATTTTTATTATTTTTTATTTATTTTTAAGAAACAGGGTCTCATCTGGGCGTGGTGGCTTATGCCTGTAATCCCAGCACTTTGGGAGGCTGAGGCGGGTGGATCACGAGGTCAGTAGATCGAGACCATCCTGGCCAACATGGTGAAACCCTGTCTCTACTAGAAGTACAAAAATTAGCTGGGCGTGGTGGTGTGGGCCTGTAGTCCCAGCCACTTGGGAGGGTGAGGCAGGAGAATTGTTTGAACCTGGGAGGCAGAGGGTGCAGTGAGCTGAGATCGCGCCACTGCACTCCAGCCTGGGCGACAGAGCAAGACTCTGTCTCAAAAAAAAAGAAAAAGAAACAGGGTCTCCCTTTGTTGCCTAGACTGGTTTCAAACTTCTGGACTGAAGTGATCCTCCTTCCTTAGCCTCCCAAAGTGCTCAGATTATAGGTGTGAGTCACCACACCCAGCTTTCAGATGTATTTATGATAAAAATTGAACTCTTTTTTTGTCCATTGTTTGAGAGAGAGAGACCTTCTGTGGTTAGTAACTTGGGTTTGTTAGACTGCTCCATGGTAAATGTCATCTGAGGTCTGTGAACTCCTTTGTAGACACACTAGCACAGTTCTCTTGTACCTCACAGTATTTAACATTTATATTGTGCTTTGTGGCTTCAGAGTGAAAATGTTTTTCCTCTTGTGAACAGGTCTTATTAGTAGAATGAGGAGGAGATTGGCTAATATGTTTTTAAGGGCTCTTAGCTTGAGCACCAAAATTCTGTGAGTCTGTAATAGTTTCAGAGTGGAAATATGATTAAATACTAAGAGTTTTTGCCTAATGGAGTTAGAGAATGGGATAGATGTTCTCTCTCTATCCCTTTTTCCTCCTTCACCCTGCAAAAAAAGAACAAATAGAGAATTTGTGCCTGTTTGGCTGAGAAATGATCCCTAGTATTCCATTTATGTATAAGATGTATATTAAGATTAAAATCTCTTTCATTAATAGCTTGTAAAAGACAGTGTCTTTTACAGACATTGTTATTCCCAGGTCATTCATCAGATTAGAGGGTCTTGAAGTGTTGTTTATTTTAATTGACCAGTAAAAATTGTCTATATCGTGTATAACATATTTTCATATATATACATATACATTTTGGAATGGCTAAGTCAAATTGTGATTCCTACGAGTGAGTTCTAAGCTGGTCACTGATAGTTATTTATAACCATTGCTATCTTTCTTACATGAACATCAAAAAGTGTCTCAGTACAATTTTTTTGTACTTAAATGGTCATTGTTAAGAAAACATATTTTAGAAAGCTCTCATGAACTAATACTTTGCAGTGAATATGCATTTCATTGATTAATGGCATCTCTACACTTTTGAATATTATTAGATAGGGCTTGTTGTGTAGTTCATGGACTGATGGATCCCGTGGCCTGCAGGGGCTCTGTGTCTATAGTTTTGGAAGTCACTGGATTAAAACAATGTACTTCTGTTTCAAATATAAATAAATTGTTTCCAGTTTTTATTTTAAAGAGATGACATTTTAATAGTCTCCAGAGTTCTATTAATCTGGATCAAGATTATCTGTAGCCGGTGGGCCAAGACCGTATTTTGGTCTTAATGAAGTATTTTATGATTGAAAATGTTAAAAACATTGATTTAGAGCTCTAGGTACTTGTTCGTATTATGCAGTAGGATAATTTGTAAAAGTACGGTCAAATGCGTGTATATTAGAAAAATTAGTTAACTTGGTCTTCTTTTTGAATCATAAGTCATCAGGCAAACAACTTTATTTGAAATCTATATTGGGACATTTCTCCTGTTTCCTCTGTCATTTAGTTCATGTTATTTATATCTTGCTGTCTAATACTTTATCCCCCCTCCAATTTTAATTTCAATCTGGCGTTTATTCTGAAATAATGAAATATAGTTTACCAACATCAACTTCATCTACTCATTGGAAAGAAAACTTCATGGACTTTGGGAGTTTGATCTAGTTTCTAATCTTCTACCACTCCCTGCGTGAGTGAACTTCAGTAGATAATTTAAGTTTTCTGATCCTCAGTTTCAGTTCTTAAATTATATTACTGATCTCACTCAGGGTTGTTTTGGGCTTGAGTATGATAATGTTTATGAAGAATTTAACACCGTGCTAGGCTTGTTTCCTTCCTTCCTCACTCCCTGCCCAAAATGGTTTTCTTCCTTAGGTTACTTTTCCTTTTTCTGGAAAATTCTGGAGAAATCTCCTTCGGGAGGCTGGGCGTGGTGGCGCACACCTGTTATCCTAGCACTTTGGTGGCCGAGGCGGGCGGACTGCCTGAGCTGAGTTTGAGACCAGCCTGGGCAGCACGATGAAACCCCGTCTCTACTAAAATACAAAAAATTAGCCGGGCGTGGTGGCGGGCGGCTGTAGTCCAGTTACTCAGGAGGCTGAGGCAGGAGAATTGCTT
This sequence comes from Mandrillus leucophaeus, assembly GCF_000951045.1. NCBI lineage: Eukaryota > Metazoa > Chordata > Mammalia > Primates > Cercopithecidae > Mandrillus > Mandrillus leucophaeus. Next base: position 9,257,047 of record NW_012107585.1, on the reverse strand, counting down.
GGACCTGGAAGGCGGAGTTTGCAGTGAGCACCGCTGCACTCCAGCCTGGGAAACAGAGCGAGACTCTGTCTCCAGAAAATCTCCTTTGGGGTATCTGTTCTTCCTCCCACCCTTTTACACAGTGGTCTGCCCTCAGTTTCATTCTGGATATCTGGTTTTCACCTTAAACTCACTCATGTTTCCATTAGAACATGTGTCTAGGCCGGGCGCGGTGGCTCAAGCCTGTAATCCCAGCACTTTGGGAGGCCGAGACGGGTGGATCACGAGGTCAGGAGATCGAGA
>NW_012107585.1:9252708-9255855 GCF_000951045.1 Mandrillus leucophaeus | reverse complement strand
AGACCATCCTGGCTAACACGGTGAAACCCCATCTCTACTAAAAATACAAAAAATTAGCCGGGCGTGGTGGTGCGCGCCTGTCGTCCCAGCTACTCGGAGGCTGAGGCAGGAGAATGGCGTGAGCCCGGGAGGCGGAGCTTGCAGTGAGCGGAGATGGCGCCACTGCACTCCAGCCTGGGCGACAAAGTGAGACTCCGTCTCAAAAAAAAAAAAAAAAACAAAAAAAACAAAAATTAACCAGGCGTGTTGGTGGGCACTACTTGGGAGGGTGAGGCAGGAGCATCAGCCCAGGAGGCAGAGGTTGCAGTGAGCGGAGACCATGCGGTTGTACTCCCCCTTGGGCAACACGAGCGAAACTGCGTAGTCATGCTCATCGTGCTCTTGGCTAATGCCATTTTTGTAGGACATCACGAAACACTGACATTTAATTTTATCACAGTCAGAGCAAATGGGCTAGCTGAAAATCAGTATATTTATGTAACGTGAAATTAGTTTTCTGAGAACAGTACAGATTTTTCATAAGTATGTTTGTATATATAAATTGGTTATTTCAGAGAAATTAATGAGAAAAGTTAAAATTTAGAAAGCTCTTTTTCCCCCCTATAAAATGGGGAAAAATCCGTGGCAGCAGAAGACTTTAGTTTGGCCCCTGAGATTATAGTTGGGAAAACCTCCAAACTAAAATCTGTCTACTTTAAATTGGCTTTAGTCCCCCCCAACCCCCTGCCCCCCTCAAACTCCATAGAATTCATCCTTCAAGTCTTCCAGGCTCAACGTTTATTTTTTCTTTTCTCTTGGCTTAGCTCTAACCATTCATCAGCTCATACTTTTTCTCTGGCGTGCTTCATATTCTCGCTTCCATTTTGAGTATTTAAGCTAAATCTGATGGATTTAGCTCCCTAAGTATCTTGGATTCCATTTCCCCTTCTCTCTGCCCCAGACAGTTATAATACATCTCTCTCATGGTCAGCTGTGGCAGTTTCCCAAGATGTCTTTCTACTCCGGGTCTTGTTCTGCCCCCTCTTAGTTTGTTTCCACATTGCTGTTGACAAATCTTTCTATTTTTTTCTTTCTTTACTGAGTTGGGCAGGGGGGTCTTACTCTGTAGCCCAGGCTGGAGTGCAGTGGTACCATCACAGCTCCCTGCAGTCTCCAACTCCTGGGCTGAGGTTCCTTCCAAGTGGCTGGGACTACAGGCCTGCACCACCACACTTGGCTAATTAAAAAAAAATTTTTGTAGATATGGGGTCTCCAGGCAAGTCTTGAACTCCTGGCCTCAAGCTAACCTCCTGCACCTCCACTTTGGTGCTGGGATTACCGACTTGAGCCACAGTGCCCAGATGAGTAATCTTTCTAAGTCACAAATCTACTGTGTCAAGTAGTCTTCAATCAGAAAACTTGTTAGTAATCCCTGTTTCCCACAGGAGCAAGTGGACTCTCCACCGTGGTGTGCCAAGCTGTAGGTGATACTTCATCTCTTGCCATTTCCTGCCTGAGACCCATACTTCTGTTCTGAGCTTCCATATCATAGCCATGTTGAATTATCTCCAGAGGTTTTCTCTTTTCTTTTCTTTTCTTTTTTTTTTTTTTTTTTGAGATGCAGTCTTGCTCTGTCACCCAGGCTGGAGTGCAGTGGCACAATCTTGGCTCACTGCAACCTCCACCTCTTGGTTCAAGCGATTTTTCCTGCCTCAGCCTCCAGAGAAGCTGGGATTACAGGCACCCGCCAGTACGTGTGGCTAATTTTTGTATTTTTGGTAGAGGCAAGGTTTCACCATTTTGGCCAGGCTGGTCTCAAACTTCTGAACTCAGGTGATCCACCTGGCTTGGCCTCCCAATGTGCTGGGATTACAGGTGTGAGTTACTGCACCTGGCCTCCAGCCATAGTTTTTGTTTTTGTTTTTTTTTTTGAGACGGAGTCTGGCTCTGTTGCCCAGGCCGGAGTGCAATGGCGCGATCTCGGCTCACTGCAAGCTCCACCTCCTGGGTTCACACCATTCTCCTGCCTCAGCCTCCTGAGTGCCTGGGACTACAGGCGCCTGCCATCACGCCTGGCTAATTTTTCTATTTTTAGTAGAGACAGGGTTTCACCATGTTAGCTAGGATGGTCTCGATCTCCTGACCTTGTGATCCGCCTGCCTCAGCCTCCTGAAGTGCTGGGATTACAGGCATGAGCCATGAGCCATGTGCCCTGCCGCCTCCAGCCATAGTTTTTAAAGCATGTCAAATTCTTTCATGCCTCCATGTTTTGAATGCATAGTCCAGAGAATCCTGGTTCACCTGATAATTCCCTGAGGCTCTGCTGCTTTGTCATCTTTATCTCTGCTTCCACAAAGTTCATTATTTCCTTCTCTGTTCCCGTAGCCTTTTGTAGACATATATTCGTGCTATGATTTATGTACTTCTCTATCCTTTCTATTTTTGCGTGCGCTTGGGATCCAAGACTATTTCTTTTTATCCTCTTTGCCTGACACATGGCAGGTTCTTCTTTAATATTGAATGAATGGGTCTAGTAGAGATTGTTGGATTGTTTAGAGGGGAGTTAATATTTGTCACTTTTGTTTTTTATGTTAATATTTAATATTTCATTTTAAAGATGGTGGAACCAGGGCAAGATTTACTGCTTGCTGCTTTGAGTGAGAGTGGAATTAGTCCGAATGACCTCTTTGATATTGATGGTGGAGATGCAGGGCTTGCAACTCCAATGCCTACCCCGTCAGTTCAGCAGGTAAGAGTTTTCCAAAGCCTCTCTTTCTTGGTGATTTCCGCTTACAGTACTTTTTTTTTTTTTTTTTTTTTTTTTTTTGAGATAGTCTCACTCTGTGGCCCAGACTGGAGTGCAGTGGTACAGTCATGGCTCACTGAAGCCTCAACCTCCCAGGCTCAAGCAGTCCTTCTGCCTCAGCCCCTTAAGTGGCTGGGACTATAGGCACGTGCCACCACGCCCAGCTAATTTTTTGTCTTTTTTGTAGAGACAGCATTTGCCATGTTGCCCCAGGCTGGTCTTGAACTCCTGAGCTCAAGCAATTGCCCACCTCAGCCTCCCAAAGTGTTGGGATTACAGGTGTGAGCCAAGCTCGGCCCAATTTTAAATATACTTGTGAAGCCTTAATTTTAGATACATGTGTTAATTTTTTTTTTTTTTTT
>NW_012107585.1:9249451-9252658 GCF_000951045.1 Mandrillus leucophaeus | reverse complement strand
TTTTTTTTTTTTTGAGACAGAGTCTTGCTCTGTTGCCCTGGCTGGAGTGCAGTGGCGCCATCTCGGCTCACTGCAACCTCTGCCTCCTGGGTTCAAAATTCTCTTGCCTCAGCCTCCTGAGTAGTTAGGATTACAGGCGTGGGCCACCACGCCTGGCTAATTTTTGTATTTTCAGTAGAGATGGGGTTTCACCATGTTGTTCAGGCTGGTCTCGAACTCCTGACCTTGTGATCCACCTGCCTCAGCCTCCCAAAGTGCTGGGATTACAGGTGTGAGCCACTGTGCCCGGCTGAATGTTATTTTTATGTTGAGTATTCACTTTGACTTATGAGGCAAAAAATAACACTATTTTCTGCTTTGATATTATTATAAATGTACAGACAGTGTAAGAGATGTTTAGTGTTCTTGTGGGAGTATCTTTAATTTCCTTAATAGTAGTTTAATTATTTAGGGATATTCTTCTGTGACTTCACCATATACATTCTCTGAAAGCAAAAATGTAAGATTCTGGCAGGGCACGGTGTCTCATGCCGGTAATCCCAGCACTTAGGGAGGCTGAGACTGAAGGATTGCTTGAGCCCAGGAGTTTGAGACCAGCCTGGGCAATGTAGCGAGACCTTGTCTCTATAAAAAGTTAAATAAGGCCGGGCGCGGTGGCTCAAGCCTGAATCCCAGCACTTTGGGAGGCCGAGACGGGCGGATCACGAGGTCAGAAGATCGAGACCATCCTGGCTAACATGGTGAAACTCTGTCTCTACTAAAAAATACAAAAAACTAGCCAGGCGAGGTGGCGGGCGCCTGTAGTCCCAGCTACTCGGGAAGCTGAGGCAGGAGAATGGCGTAAACCCAGGTGGTGGAGCTTGCAGTGAGCTGAGATCGCGCCAATGCACTCCAGCCTGGGCGACAGAGCCAGACTCCATCTCAAAAAAAAAAAAAAGTTAAATAAAATTAGCTGGCCGTAGGTGTGTGTGCTTGATGTCCCAGCTACCCAGGAGGCTGAGGTGGGAGGATCACTTGAGCTCAGGAGTTTGAGGCTATTGTGAGTTGTTATCGTGCCACTGTACTTTAGCCTGGGTGACAGAGCAAGACCTTGTTTCTGAAAAATAAAAAAACAGACTGGTCCGAGTGCAGTGTTGTTTATAGCTAATTGATCACAGCCAATTACAGATTTCTTTGTTTCTCCTCTACTCCCACCTGACTAACCTTAAAAAAAAAAAAAAAAAGACTAAAAAATTTTTTTTTGTTGTTTTTGAGACAGAGTCTGACTCTGTCACCCAGACTGGAGTGCAGTGGCACGATCTTGGCTTACTGCAACCTCCAACTCTCAGATTCAAGCAATTCTCCTGCCTCAGCTTCCCAAGTAGCTGGGATTACAGGCGTCTGCCGCCACGCCTGGCTAATGTTTTTATGTTTTTGTTTTATTTATATATTTATTTTTTGAAATTGAGTCTCCCTCTGTTGCCTAGGCCGGAATGCAGTGGCGCGATCTCCACTCACTGCAAGCTCTGCCTCCCAGGTTCATGCCATTCTCCTGCCTCAGCCTCCTGAGTAGCTGGGACTACAGGTGCCCACCACTACACTTGGCTGATTTTTTGTATTTTTAGTAGATACGGGATTTCACTGTGTCAGCCAGGATGGTCTCGATCTCCTGACCTTGTGATCCACCTGCCTTGGCCTCCCAAAGTGCTGGGATTACAGGCGTGAGCCACCATGCCCGGCCAAGCCCAGCTGATTTTTGTATTTTAGTAGAAATGGGGTTTCTCTGTGTTGGCCAGGCTGGTCTCAAACTCCTGACCTCATGATCCGCTTGCCTCGGCCTCCCAAAGTGCTGGGATTACAGGCATGAGCCACCACACCCAGCCTACAAAAAGGTTTTTTTTTTTTTTTTTGAGACGGAGTCTCGCTCTGTCGCCCAGGCTGGAGTGCTGGCGCGATCTCGGCTCACTGCAAGCTCCGCCTCCTGGCTTTACACCATTCTCCCAGCTCAGCCTCCCGAGCAGCTGGGACTACAGGCGCCCGCCACCACGCCCAGCTAGTTTTTTGTATTTTTTTTTAGTAGAGACGGGGTTTCACCGTGTTAGCCAGGATGGTCTTGAACTCCTGACCTCGTGATCCGCCCGTCTTGGCCTCCCAAAGTGCTGGGATTACAGGCTTGAGCCACCGCGCCCGGCCACAAAAATGTTTTTAAAAAGGGATTGTTAGTATAGTTTTGTGGAGATCTTGTGCTTGCAGAGATTGTTACATTATATCTGCTGTTAGTGATTTCACCTCCGTTTGAATGTTAAGCTTGATATTTTTTAATAAATGCAAATCTTGTCCTTGAAACAGAATTTACTGCTGTCCTTTATATTTTGTCTGATGTTGTTTTCTCTCCAGTCAGTGCCACTTAGTGCATTAGAACTAGGTTTGGAGACCGAAGCAGCAGTTCCTGTTAAACAAGAACCAGAGACTGTACCTACTCCAGCACTATTAAATGTGAGGGTAAGAATTATTTAGATTTGTCCTTACTTCTAAAATAGTTTAGAACTGTAGTGAGAAAACATGGCCAGGTGTGGTGGTTCGCACCTGTAATCTCAGCACTTTGAGAGGCTGAGGTAGGAGGATTGCTTGAGCCAAAGAATTCAAGACCAGCTTGAGCAAAATGGCAAGACCCCATCTCTATAAAAGAAGAAACGGGCTGCGCATGGTGGTTCATACCTATAATCCTGGCACTTTGGGAGGCCAAGGTGGACGGATCACGTGAGGTCAGGAGTTCAAGACCAGCCTGGCCAACATGGTGAAACCCCATCTCTATCTCTACTAAAAATACAAAAATTAGCTGGGTGTGGTGGTGCACACCTATAGTCATAGCTACTTGGGAGGCTGAGGCAGGAGAACCTCATGAACTCAGAAAGTGGAGGTTCAGTGAGCCAAGACCAAACCACTGCGCTCTAGCCTGGGTGACAGAGCAAGACTTCATAGCAAAAAATAAAAAAAAGAGGTTGGGCGCAGTGGCTCACGCCTGTAATCCCAACACTTTTGGAGGCTGGGGCGGGTGGATCACAAGGTCAGGAGATCGAGACCATCCTGGCTAACATGGTGAAACGCCGTCTCTACTAAAAATACAAAAAATTAGCTGGGCGTGGTGGCGGGCGCCTATAGTCCCAGCTACTCGGGAGGCTGAGGCAGGAGAATGGTGTGAACCTGGGAGGCGGAGCTTACAGTGAG
>NW_012107585.1:9245204-9249046 GCF_000951045.1 Mandrillus leucophaeus | reverse complement strand
TCACTGCAACCTCTGCCTTCCGGGTTCAAGCAATTCTTCTGCTTCAGCTTCCCGAGTCACTGGGACTGTAAGTGCCCACCACCATGCCGTGGCTAATTTTTGTATCTTTAATAGAGACAGAGTTTTACCATGTTGGCCAGGCTGGTCTTGAACTCCAGACCTCAGGTAGTGTGCCTGCCTCAGTGTTCCAAAGTGCTGGGATTACAGGTGTGAGCCACCGCTCCCAGCCCCACAAAGATATTTTTAAAAACAGATTTGTATGTGAAGATATATAGCATGTTCGTTGATGACAAGTCAAAATACTGAAAAAAAAATTGTAAATAGTAGACTCTTTATTAAAGACTCATTATTAAAGGAGTCATGGAGAAATAGCAAGTAGTGTTGAGGAGAAAAAAGGTGAAAATGTCATCAATCAAGGCATTGGAAACTTTGTTACTAGTCTTTTGGGGAGGTTGGGGTGGGAGGGCGTCTTGCTATTTTGCCAAGGCTGATCTTAAAATCAAGTGAGCCTCCTGTGTCACCCTCCCAAGGAGCTGGAAATGCAGGTGCACACCACTGTGCCTGGCTTAGTTGTATTATTTTCAGTTTGTGTGGGATAGTTCTATTTTATGCTTGCCATCCCTGACAGTTTTAGAAAGGGTTATATTACTACTATATCTTCTTTTCATCAAAGTTGTGCATTTTAACTTGGTAATTTGTAGCTAATCAAATCAGAAATGAAGTACCAATATTTAGGCAAGACTGGGCACAGTGGCTCACGCCTGTAATCCCAGCACTTTAGGAGGTTGAGGTAGGATAATGGCTTGAGCCCAGGAGTTTGAGACCAACCTGAGCAACATAGTGAGACTCTTACCTCTAAAAAAAATTTGCCACGCATGGTGGCTTGCACCTGTAGTCCCAGCTACATGAGAGGTTGAGGTGCAAGAATCACTTGAACCTGCTTGGGCAAGGCTGCAGTGAGCTATGATCACACTTCAGCCTGGGTGACAGAATGAGACTATGTTCCAAAGAAAGAAGCAATGATAAAAGTACATTTTAGATTTTTAGTTGTTCTTCCAGGTTTATGGATATAAGCTTCATTAGAGAATAAAGCATTTTTCAGTGGTGTATTATTTTTTGTTTTCTGTCTAGCAGCAGCCTCCATCTACTACAACATTTGTGCTGAATCAAATAAATCATCTTCCACCCTTGGGATCTACCATTGTAATGACTAAAACACCACCTGTAACAACCAACAGGCAAACCATCACTTTAACTAAGTTTATCCAGACTACTGCAAGCACACGCCCGTCAGTCTCAGCACCAACAGTACGAAATGCCATGACTTGTGCACCTTCAAAAGACCAAGTTCAGCTGAAGGATCTACTGAAAAATAATAGTCTTAATGAACTCATGAAACTAAAGCCACCTGCTAATATTGCTCAGCCAGTAGCAACAGCAGCTAGTAAGTCCGTTTTCAATAATATCAACTTTCTCCCTTTGGTAAGCTATGTCAGCGTGTTTGTTAAACCATTTGCTTGAGTTTTTAAAGAACTGGGCATTAAAGGGTGTTTATCTGCATTGTTTTGCATACTTATAGTCTTTAACACAATTCAAGGGAAGCAAAAGTTTAGATGTCTTGGGTAGAATGTTTAGCTTTGAAATGAAATTTCTGGGATTATCAGGTAGCTACATTAGCAACATGAAATCTTACCAATTTTATATATTATAGGTAGTCAGTTAACATCTTTCTTAATCCTTTACAAATCAGTGCATCTTACACTTTATTTACCTATGACTCATCTGTGGATCTTGTTTGAAAGCAGAATCTGATTCTCAGTAGAGCCCACAATTCTACATTTCTTTTTTCTTTTTTTGAGGTGGACTTTCAGTCTGTCACTCAGACTGGAGTGCAGTGGTGCAGTCTCCGCTCACTGCAACCTCCATCTCATGGGTTCAGGCCATTCTCCTGCCTCTGCCTCCCGAGTAGCTGGGATTACAGGAGCATGCCACCACGCCCAGCTAATTTTTGTATTTTTGCTGGAGACGGGGTTTCACTGTGTTGGCCAGGTTGGTCTCAAACTCCTGAGCTCAGGCAGTCTGCCCACCTTAGCCTCCCAAAGTGGTGTTGGGATTACAAGCGTGAGCTACCACGCCCGGCCTGCTTGTGTTTTTCTGAAATAGAGGGCTAAGAGCATTCTAAAAGAATGGGTGATCCCAGCACTTTGGGAGGCTTAGATGGGTGGATCACGAGGCCAGGAGATCGAGACCATCCTGGCGAACACAGTGAAACCCCGTCTCTACTAAAACTACAAAAAACTAGCCGGGCGAGGTGGCGGGTGCCTGTAGTCCCAGCTACTCGGGAGACTGAGGCAGGAGAATGGTGTAAACCCGGGAGACGGAGCTTGCAGTGAACTGAGATCCGGCCACTGCACTCCAGCCTGGGCGACAGAGCGAGACTCCGTCTCAAAAAAAAAAAAAAAAAAAAGAAAAGAATGGGTGACAAGTGTTGATAGGAAAGATGTAGAACTTTGTCTTAAGTGACAGATGTAATAAAAATTTTCAGATCATCTGGTTTTTATGTTTGGGTCCATACCATTGTGTCCTTGTGGTTGTAGTTTTTTGTTTTTTGGTTTTTGTTTTTTGGTTTTCCTTTCAAGGTCATTGTCCTGAACTGACTGCAACCTGGCAGTGAGATGCAAGTTGGGAAATCATTTTAGCTGTGTTAGGACTGATTCCATTTTCTGCTGTGGAGTGCAGCGCTGTGACCTTGACCTGGCTGAGGTGCAGGGCAGCTTCTGGAATCACTTGCAAGGGATTTGGGGATGGTCGACAGTTGGAGGAAGATGCTTCTCGTTAGGGTCTTTGGATTTAATGAGGAAGCCTGCTTCTTGTATGAGTGGCTTCCTCACATCAGCATATGCCATCGTAACTTAAAGGAGTGGATGTATGCTATTGTGAGGGAAGAATTTAGAGACCAAAACAGAAAACAGGATGGATTTGGAGCTGGCTGAACAAGATACCTAGTATAGTAAATTCTCCCATATTTAAGGTAGTGATTTTTAAAAGACAAATGCAGGCATTTATAAGGCTGCACAGCAAGACTGTCCTTGTATGGAAGCCTGAGAAACTGTCAAGCTAGATCAGGACTAAGAAACAAAGATGGGCTGGGCACGGTGGCTCATGCCTGTAATCCCAGCATGTTTGGAGCCCGAGGTGGGTGGATCTTGAGGTCAGGGGTTCAAGACCAGCCTGGCCAAGATGGTGAAACCCTGTCTCTACTAAAAATACAAAAATTAGCTGGGCATGGTGACAGGTGTCTGTAATCTCAGCTACTTGGGAGGCTGAGGCAGGGAATTGCTTGAACCCAGGAGGCAGAGGTTGCAGTGAGCTGAGATGGCGCCACTGTACTCCCGCCTGGGCAACAGAGCAAGACTCTGTCTCAAAAAAAAAAAAAAAAAGATGGTAAGTGAATGCTGAAGATAAAGTTTTTTGTTGTAGGAGGTGGTCCTCTTTTTACTGAAGGGGAAAAACATTGAAAATATGGAACTGCAGAAAGCAAGGGTGTTGCATGTTCTACCTCTTTTCTGGGTGGTTATTACCCCTTTGGATTTCTAACCTGTCACTTTCTCTGGTCGTTAAACTAGGAGCTGATCACTGGCCCTTTCACAATTATAATAAACAAATCATGCCCCCAAATATCATCTCTGTTCTAGTCTCCTTGTTTTGTTAATACTTTATTTTTATTTTTTTTTGTGAGACGGAGTCTCATTCCATCGCCCAGGCTGGAGTGCAATGACATGATCGGCTCACTGTAACCTCTGCCTCTTTTTTTTTTTTTTTTTTTTTTGAGACGGAGTCTC
>NW_012107585.1:9243812-9244762 GCF_000951045.1 Mandrillus leucophaeus | reverse complement strand
GTTGGCCATGCTGGTCTTGAACTCCTGACCTCAAGTGATCAGCCCACCTTGGCCTCCCAAAGTTCTGGGATTACAGGCATGAGCCACCGCACCTGTCCCGTGAATACTTGAATTAGTTGTACTCGTTTTAGAGTCCAAGTGATAGTCCTCCCAAATACTCTTCATCTTTTGCTAGAATAGATGAAATGCTGATCAGCCCTCCTGGTGTTAGCACTCTCTTCCCTAAAGGCAGTGATTTCCACACCTCTATCTCAAGAATTCCCGGTACTGTGAGGACTTCAGGGATCCTTGGAGGCTGAAGGGTGGTTCCAGGGGTTCTGGACTGGATATCCCCACCCCTATTCAGTCAAGCAGCTCTGATGATTGATAAGTGGATTTTGAGATTTTATTGCTATATTTAAAAGAGTTTGAAAACCGGTGGTATAGAAGAAGAAAGTTCATTGTTTGGATCTTTACTCTGGGAGCAGGAGGAAGTAAGGAGTTCCAAAATTGATTTTTCTTCTTCTAGAAATAATTATTTTGCCTTGAAAATTAGCAAGAACCACCAGATCACATGAAATTGATTCCTTTTGGGTGATAATCCCAGGTTTTGGGTTTCTTTGGTTTTCTTTTCTTTCTTTTTTTGAGATAGAGTCTTGCTCTGTCGTCCAGGCTGGAGTGCTGTGGCGTGATCTCGGCTCAGTGCAGGCTCTGCCTCATAGTTTCACGCCATTCTCCTGCCTCAGCCTCCCGAGTAGCTGGGACTACAGGCGCCTGCCACCACGCCCGGCTAATTTTTTTTGTATTTTGATTTTTTAATATTTATTTTTTTATTTATTAATTTTTTGAGACAGAGTTTTGCTCTTGTTGCCCAGACTGGAGTACAGTGGCGCAATCTCCTGCTCACTGCAGCCTCCGCCTCCCGAGTTCAAGCAGTTCTCTGCCTCAGCCTCCCGAGTAGCTGGGATTAT
>NW_012107585.1:9231129-9241332 GCF_000951045.1 Mandrillus leucophaeus | reverse complement strand
TTAGCTTGTAGAAAGAAATGGTAAAAGTAGGTCTGGGCTCCATGGAGGGTCCTGAATTGAGGTTTTTTTTGTTGTTGTTGTTGTTGTTGTTTGTTTTGATTTGTTTTGAGATGGAGTCTTGCTCTGTTGCCCAGGCTGGAGTGTAGTGGTGTGATCTTGGCTCACTGCAACCTCCGCCTCCCAGATTCAAGCAATTCTTCTGCCTCAGCCTCCTGAGTAGCTGGGATTACAGGTGCCCGCCACCAGGCCTGGCTAATTTTTGTATTTTTAGTAGAGACAGGGTTTTACCACATTAGCCAAACTGGTCTCGAATGCCTGACCTCAAGTGGTCCCTCCATCTCAGCCTCTCAAAGTGCTAGGAGGCCAAGGAACCCTGTGCTGAATTGAGTTTGAAGAAGGACTTTGGACTTAGTCTAGGACCTCTGAGCCGTAGAGATGTTAGTGATTCGGGAGAAGTTGGGGTGCAGACTCAGTAAGGGGATAGGGAAGACAGATTCAGGATGAGTAGGAGAAGGCAAAAGAGATATGTTGTAAAGTTGGTTAACGTAAAGGGGAAGTAAAAAGGGGTGTACTAGAGACCTCGCAGAGGGGATTGGAAAAGGGAGAGGGGAAAGGGAAAAAAGAGATGACTGTACAATAACGATACCAAAATAATTTTGGAACTTGGTTCTGGAATATGGAATTGGAGACAATACAGCACACTGTAGCTGAGGTTTTGAATGGGGACCAGGAGAACAATAGTGCCACTGGCAGTACCCAGTTTACTTAGTGATTGTCTACCAACAGCACTTGGAAGGTGATTTTTGGAAACTAAGAATGCATATTTCTTCAAGAAATGTTTTATGTGGTTCTCACCATTTCCATTTCAGTCCATTATATGCTGTAAGTTTTTTATTGGCCTAGCAGTTAAGTAACATCTCAGAGAGACTGCAGACTGATAGCCCATGAACCAAACTAGTCAACAAATATGTGTGTGTTTGTGTGTGTGTGTGTGTGTGTGTGTGTGTGTTTTAAGATGGTGTCTTGCTGTGTCACCCAGGCTGGAGGGCAGTGGCACGATCTCAGCTCACTGCAACCTCTGCCTCCCAGGTTCAAGTGATTGTCCTGCCTCAGCCTCCTGAGCAGCTGGGATTACAGGCGGCCCCCCTACTTCCTCCCTGCCATACCCAGATAATTTTTGTATTTTTTATTTTATTTATGTATTTATTTTTAGATGGAGTCTCACTCTTATCACACAGGCTGGAGTGCATTGGTGCGGTCCTGGCTCGCTGCATCCTCCGCTTCCCGGGTTCAAGCAGTTCTCTGCCTCAGCCTCCCAAGTAGCTGGGATTACAGGCGCCTGCCACTACGCCCTGCTAATTTTTTTTTTTTTGGATTTTTTAGTAGAGACACGGTTTCACCATTTTGGCAAGGCTGGTCATAAATTCCTGACCTCGTGATTCACTCGCCTCGGCCTCCTAAAGTGCTGAGATTTCAGGTGTGAGGCACCGCCTGGCCCTTATGTTTTAGTAGAGATGGGGTTTTGCCATGTTGGCCAGGCTGGTCTTGAACTCCTGACCTCAGGTGATCCGCCCGCCTCTGCCGCCCAAGTGCTGGGATTACAGGCGTGAGCCACCACGCCCAGGCAAAGATTTCCCAGGTACCATGGTCTCCCTCATCTGAGTTATCTGTTTGACCTGAATTTGATGTCAGTTGCCATCTCACATGCACCTGGCTTCAAGGTGTTTGTTTGTTCCCTGGATAATAGTAGTCCTTCAGTATTACCAACTTATCCTTCAGTTATTCAGTTATCATCAATTTTATGATGATTTTAAAAAACTCTAGGTAGAAGAATAAAGGATGGAGGGAGAAAGGACGCCGTTTATCTTAGCATAGAATACATTTCTATTTTATAAGCGAGGACAGGGTTAGATGGTTGGGGTGGAGAGGACCCAGAATTTAGGTAATTTGCCTAAATTAAAAACAGACTACACAGTTATAACAGCAGAATTGGGATTCAAATCTATTCCTTTGGCCAGTCCTATTTTGCCTCAAATTTCTGAAATTGAGTTTTATTTTAGCATAATTTCTGAGAACATTCCAAGTTCTTAGATTTTATCTAAAGACTCCATAGGTTAATGTTGATTGGATGGTTATGTCTCACCTCTTTTCCATTTCACATTTATTATCTATTTGCAACCATATTCTGCTCTAAATTCTGAGGTAAATGAAAAAAGAGCCTGTCCTTAACTTTTAATGCTGTCTTGATCTTGCCTTAATTTGTCTTAACCTGTAGGTTTTTGTTCTCCTATTCCCTTGGCATACTGAGTTTCCCAACAGTTTCTTTATATTCTTCCCTGGACAAGTGCATGCTGATAAACAATTGCCTAAGGATTGTACTGGTAATGAAAAGTGGCTTGTTCCGGATCTTCCTTTATTCCTTTATGATCCTGTAGAGGAAGAATCGGGAAGCATAACAGTGGTGACCATTCAGTTGGTTTGCCGAGGACAGTCTGGGTTTCCTTCTGTTTTCTCAGTGTAATCCTCAGTAGCTCCCCAACTCAAATGTGCCAGGGTTTGGAGAATAAATTATATGGCCATCTTATATATGATCATGATTGCACCTGTGGCAACACAGAAGTCTGAAGTAAATTTTTCTGTTCTTCATAAGAGCCTTTAAAATAAACTCCAGTCTTCTGGGGTTTTGGTTTTAGGATATGCGAGAAAGCAGACAAATAGAAGTGAACTGAGAAGAAGGTGGGATGTGAGACTGAGAGGTCCTGCTTGTGGTGATGCAGGGTCCTTTGGGGCCCATCCACCTTTGCTAGGGTTCACTCCAGTTCTGCACTAGGAAGAGCCAGGCACACTGCTTGCTCTTTCTCCTGGAACTAGAATGAAGGTGAAGTCTGAGTGCAGAGAGAGTTCTGGGCATCAAGGAGGGATGGTAGGCAGAATTGAAGGGGAAAGCAGCTTGACATGATGGTGGCCAGAAGGACATGGAGTCTTGTGGTGACCCATTTGTGGGTAAGAGATAGAGTAGGTCCTCGTTGTCTGTGCTCATTATTGAAGAAGCAGGAAAGCCACAAAGTGTGGCCCAAATTTTAGGGAGTATTAAGGTGGCGCGTCATGTTTCCATGATGGAAAATCGTAGGTGTTCCTACAAGAGAGTTTTTCTGTGTGTTGGCTGGGCGTCTGGTCCCTGGATTTGATTGATTGTACTCTTTCTGTGTTACAGAAGGTTCCTGTTGTAAAAGAAGATGATGAACCAGAGGAAGAAGACGAAGAAGAAATGGGTCATGCAGAAACCTATGCAGAATACATGCCAATAAAATGTATGTCTTCGGGATTTGTCAGTTACTTATATCAAAGTTTTACTGTGGTTTCTTTGCTGCTTTTTGTTTTGTTTTGTTTTTTCCATATAAATTTAGAATCTTTTAGGTCAGAGTCTTTTAAAACCAAAACTAAAGAAGCTTGGATTTTAATTTAAGTTAATTTTGTTCGTAGGAGTAGTGATTATAAAAATCAAAGGTAATTGTAAAGATATATAAAGCTAAGATACATATTTAATACAACTTGTCTAAAATTGTTAAAACATTGAAATTATAAAAATAATTGTGCTATTTGAATTCCATAGTTTTTAATTAACTTTGTTTCTCCCTTTTGTATAACCATGATTCTTTTTTTTAGCAGCCACTATATGAAGTTGAAAATTAGGTTTTTAGTATTTGCATAAAATTTTCACTTTTTCGTTATAGGAAACAAATCTGTGTCTAGAATTTGTCTTTCGTGTAGTCTTGGTTTCTATAAAAAGCCACTAATAATACCATTTGAATTGAACTACAATTCTCTTTTTATGAACTACTTATAGAATCCAAGATTCCATCCTTTTCTGGTCACCTATAATGAATTTTAGGGGTCCTATCTGAACTTCTGTTTTTTTTTATTCCAATAATCATTTTGCAAAAGGGTTGAAAGAGTTTATGGCCCTTTAAGCCAGAGGGCAGCAAACTCAATCTGGACCAATCCCTCTTTTATAGTAAATAAAGTTTTATCGTAACAGGCATGATTATTGGTTTACATATTATCTATGGCTGCGTTGACACTGCAACAGCAATGTTAAGTAGTTGTACAAGAGACAGGATGGCCTAAAATGGCAAAATCATTCTCAGACCCTTTACAGAAAAAGTTCCCTGATCATTATTTTAATGTATTCATGTTGTACATTTTGGGGACTTGGTTGTTTAATTTTATAGCCAAGTTTGTCTTTCAAATACGTTTCAAAGTAAAATATATTATTGTTCTTAAGGTGGGGTCTGGCTTTTTACTCAGTCTGGAGTGCAGTGGCATGCTCTCGCCTCACTGCAACCTCCGCCTCCCAGGATCCCTCCTGGATTCAAGCAATTCTCATGCCTCAGTCTCCTGAGTAGCTAGGATTACAGGCATGTACCACCATACCTGGCTGATTTTTGTATTTTTAGTAGAAATGGGGTTTCACCGTGTTGGCCAGGCTGGTCTCGAATGCCTGACCTCAGGAGATCCGCCCACCTTGGCTTCCCAAAGTGCTGGGATTACAGACGTGAGCCACCACACCCAGCCAGGCAGTGGCGCAATCTTAGCTCACTGCAGCCTCAGCCTTCAAGGCTCAAGCAATCTTCCCGCCTCAGCCTCCTGAGTAGCTCAGACCACAAGTCCCACCACCATGCCCAGCTAATTTTTGGATTTTAATTGTAGAGATGAAGGTCTCACTATGTTGGGGAGGCTGGTCTTAAACTCTTGGCCTCAAATGATACTCCTGCTTTGGCTCCCAAAGTGCTGAGATGATAAGCATGAGCCTTCGTGCCTAGCCTCAAAGTATAATTATATTGCAAACTTTTGTTTTACTGAGTGAAGGACTGAAGTAACAGAACTCCTTAATCTGGCATTATGTTTTGTTACTACTAGAGAGCCTGCTGGTATGAACCAAGTTGGTGTTTTTTTAGATCTTTTTTAATCAGCAAATCTCTATTTTATTTTATTTATTATTTAAGTTTATTTATTTATTTTTTGAGACAGAGGCTCACTCCACTCAGGCTGGAGTGCAGTGGCGCAGTCTTGGCTCATTGCAACCTCCGTCTCCTGGGTTCAAGCAATTCTCGTTCCTCAGCCTCCTGAGTAGCTGGAATTACAGGCGTGTGCCAACATGCCCAGCTAATTTTTGTATTTTTAGTAGAGACAGGGTTTTGCTATGTTGGCCAGGCTGGTCTTGAACGCCTGACCTCAAGTGATCCCTCGGCCTCCTAAAGTGCTAAGATTACACGCGTGAGCCACCCACCTGGCCCAAATCTCTATTTTAACCATATGTAGTTCATAAATTATTTTAGTCAAATATAGATACTACTTTATCGTCAGTGACTTTTTATAGAAGCCCAGAGTGAATACTTTTTATTTTCTTTATCATAAGAAAAATAATAAAATATCTTATAATGAAACTAGAAATGTTATTACTTAGAATAATTAAAATATTTTGTTTTTACATTTTTGTTTAGTAAAAATTGGCTTGCGTCATCCAGATGCTGTAGTGGAAACTAGCTCTTTATCCAGTGTTACTCCTCCTGATGTTTGGTACAAAACATCCATTTCTGAGGAAACCATTGATAATGGCTGGTTATCAGCATTGCAGCTTGAGGCAATTACATATGCAGCCCAGGTAAGCAATAATATTTCATAATTAATACAATAATTATTTTATCCTATTCCATATAACATAGTTGTTTCAATCTAAAAGTAACTTTTCCTTGTATGAAAACCCTGTAAATGTGATTTTTATGAAAGTTTAGTGTGTTGGAAAATTAAATTTAGAAGTGTAGAAGAGATACAGGTAGTGCATTTCCAGTGGAAATGGCAAATGTTATAACTTTCTTGGAATTTACTGAGAGTATCTATTAAAATTAAAAATATGGGCCGGGCACGGTGGCTTACGCGTGTAATCCCAGCACTTTGTGAGGCCGAGGCGGGCGGATCACGAGGTCTGGAGACGAGACCATCCTGGCTAACACAGTGAAACCCTGTCTCTACCAAAAATACAAAAAAATTAGCAGGACGTGGTGGCGGGCGCCTGTAGTCCCAGCTACTCAGGAGGCTGAGGCAGGAGAATGGCTTGAACCTTGGAGGCGGAGCTTGCAGTGAGCCGAGATGGCGCCACAGCACTCCAGCCTAGGCAACAGAGCAAGACTCTGTCTCAAAAAAAAAAAGAAAAAAGTATATTGACCAGGCGCAGTGGCTCATTTCTGCAATCCCAGCACTTTGGGAGGCTGAGCTGGGTGCTTGAGCCCAGGAGTTCAGGACCAGTCTGGGTAACATGGTGAAACATCATGTCTACTAAAAATACAAAAAATTAGCTGAGTGTAGTGGCATGCGCCTATAGTCCCAGTTTCTCGGGAGGCTGAGGTAGGGGAATCACCTCAGCCAGGGAAGTCGAGGCTGCAATAAGCTGTGATCTTGTCACTCTAGCCTGGGTGATGGGAACAAGACCCTGTCTCAAAAAAAAAAAAAAAAATTATATGTATATATGTGTGTGTGTGTATATATATACCCATTCCTAGGAGTGTGTTCCCTAGAACTGTAGATAAGAACATATGCAGAATGATATTTGTTGTACCTTTGGTCCCCCCAGCTGGAAGAGATTTGAGCATCCACATTATTGGGGGGTGATTGCATAAACTGTGATATTATTGGACTTTGGGGTGTTGTGTGGGCTTTTAAAATGATGTGAGGTAGAGTTAAACAGTTGTCTTGAAGTGATTTCAGTTATATTCCATATCTATAAAATAAGTAATGACCAAAATAGCCATTTATCCTCCATATTTTGTGTGATACAAAACTTTTAATTCAGCTGGGCATGGTGGCTCACGCCTGTAATCCCAGCATTTTTTTTTTTTTTTTTTTTGAGACGGAGTCTCGCTGTGTCACCCAGGCTGGAGTGCAGTGGTGCAATCTAGGCTCACTGAAGCCTCCGCCTCGCACACCTGGCTAATTTTTTCTACTTTTAGTGGAGATGGGGTTTCACCATGTTAGCCAGGATGGTCTCGATTTCCTGACCTCATGATCCACCCACCTCAGCCTGCCAAAGTGCTGGGATTACAGGCGTGAGCCACGGTGCCTGGCCCAGTCCCAGCAGTTTGGGAGGCCGAGTCAGTTGGGTCATCCTGAGGTCAGGAGTTTGAGACCAGCCTGGCCAACGTGGTGAAACCCTGTCTCTACCAAAAATACAAAAATTAGCCAGGCATGGTGGTGCACACCTGTAATCCCAGCTACTCGGGAACCTAAGGAGAGTCGCTTAAATCCAGGATGTGGAGGTTGCAGTGCGCTGAGACTATCTCAAAGAAAAAAAAACAAACAACAAACCATTGGCCGGGTGTGGTGGCTCACGCCTATAATCCCAGCACTTTGGAAGGCTGAGGCGGGTGGGTCAGGAGTTTGAGAACAGCCTGGCCAACATGGTGAAACCCCGTCTCTACTTAAAATACAAAACTAGCCATGCGTGGTGGCACACACCTGTAATCCCAGCTACTTGGGAGGCTGAGGCAGGAGAATCGCTTGAACTCAGGAGGCGGAGGTTGCGGTGAGCCGAAATTGTGCCATTGCACTCCAGCCTGGGCAACAAGAGCGAAACTCTGCCTCCAAAAAAAAAACTTTCTATTTGATTCTGCAAGTGTTGATGAGGGGAGTAGGCGGGCTCACCAGTTGGTTAACTTTAGTTACCTGATGCATGGGAGAGTAGCAGGAAATAATATACAGTAAATATGTAGAAAGTATCCACATTAAGCTGAGCGTGGTGGCTCACGCCTGTAATCCCAGCACTTTGGGAGGCTGAGGCGTGCGCATCATGAGGTGAGGAAATCGAGACCATCCTGGTCAACACAGTGAAACCCATCTACTAAAGATACAAAAAATTAGCTGGACGTGGTGGCGCCTGCCTGTCATCCCAGATACTCGGGAGGCTGAGGCAGCAAAATAGCTTCAGTAGGGAGTCGGAGGTTGCAGTGAGCCAAGATTATGCCATTGCACTTCAGTCTGGTGACAGAGCGAGACTTCATCTCAAAAAAAGAAAAGAAAAAAGAAAGTATCCACATTAAAAGCCAAAACTTTGAAATTTGGCCGGGCGTGGTGGCTCACGCCTGTAATCCCAGCACTTTGGGAGGCTGAGGCGGGCGGATCACGAGGTCAGGAGATCGAGACCATCCTAGCTAACGTGGTGAAACCCCGTCTCTACTAAAAATACAAAAAATTAGCCGGGCGTGGTGGCGGGTGCCTGTAGCCCCAGCTACTGAGGAGGCTGAGGCAGGAGAATGATGTGAACCCGGGAGGCGGAGCTTGCAGTGAGCCGAGATTGCGCCACTGCACTCCAGCCTGGGCGACAGTGCACGACTCCGTCTCAAAAAAAAAAAATCCAAAACTGTATGAAATTTATGTAAAAACAAAGTCACAAAATATATATACAAAACAAAAAACAGATAACATCAATATACTTCTATTCCTAAAAACAGTGTATGAAAGATTGATCACCAAAATATCTGAAGGATTATATTAATTACCAGCTTTTTGTTTTTCAGCAACATGAAACTTTCCTACCTAATGGAGATCGTGCTGGCTTCTTAATAGGTGATGGTGCTGGTGTAGGAAAAGGAAGGACGATAGCAGGAATCATCTATGAAAATTATTTGTTGAGTAGAAAACGAGCATTGTGGTAAGTGTTTAAAAACTGACTCTGGGCTGGGCGTGGCCAATCACGAGGTCAGGAGATCGAGACCATCCTGGCTAACAACGATGGAACTCCATCTCTACTAAAAATACAAAAAATTAGCCAAGCGTCGTGGTTGGTGCCTGTAGTCCCAGCTCCTCAGGAGGCTGAGGCAGGAGAATGGCGTGAATCCGGGAGGCAGAGTTTGCAGTGAGCCGAGATCTCGCCACTGCACTCCAGCCTGGGTGACAGAGTGAGACACCATCTCAAAAAGAAAAAAGAAAAAAAAAAAAACTGACTGTGGAAGCTTTTGTTAGTAAATAATTACTTTAGCATGTGGGGATGGGATCCCCCTTCCTGTCAAGTCTTTGTCACCCAGACTGGAGTGCTGTGGCACATTCCTGGCTCACTGCAGCCTCTACCACTGGGGCTCAAGCAATTCTCCTGCCTCAGCCTCCTGAGTAGCTGGGACTACAGGCATACACTACCATGCTTGGCTAATTTTTTGTAGATATGGGCTCTTGTGTTGCCCAGGCTGGTCTTGAACTCCTGGGCTCAGGCAGTCCTCCTGCCTCAGGCTCCCAAAGTGCTGGGATTATGGTTGTGAGCCACTGCACTCGGTGGGATTGGTTTCAATGAGTAAGTGTATTTTTCTTTTCTTTTTTTTTTTTGAAGTGTCACGACCTGGCTTTATTAATTTCTGAATTCTAGAATGGTATAATTTGTATTTAATTTGTGCTTTTTAATATTTTGGCAGGTTTAGTGTTTCAAATGACTTAAAGTATGATGCTGAAAGAGATTTAAGGGATATTGGAGCAAAAAACATTTTGGTTCATTCATTAAATAAGGTATGAAATATTTTTATTCAGTTGGTCATTCAATAAATATTGACTCATCTGTGAGATGAAAATAATAATAGCTATCTATATAAGGGGAAACTTTTTGGAAAACTTTGATGTTACTCCACAGAAAGCATAGTGAGTACTAGCCACTATTGTTGGTTTGTGGATTCCTGTGTGCTAAACACTAACTCAGTAGCCACTCATCACATGTGGCTATTGAGCCGTGTAAATGACCAGTCCACATTGAGATGTGCTCTAAGTGTACAGTGCACACCAGTCGATTCTCTCAGTTTTCAGTGTTACTTGTGTCTGTCTTCTATAGTTTATATGTCATAAGGGTGCAGTGTAGACAGTTGGGATACCTTGCACTATAGGTCACCAAATCCTATGTGATGTAGATAGTTATGGCTTGGGCAGACTGGTTTCAGTATTTTTACAGCTAATGGACTTGAGTTACCCATACCTCTGCTCATGTGAAAACAGTTCTGTAAGGTGAAAGACAACATGTACCAGTGTGTTTTAGAATGTTAAGGTTCAGTTAGCAAATCTTTATTGACTTACTCTGCATGCACCAATTGTTGGTGTTATAATGTTAAAATAGACTGATAGGGTTCCTGGAAGGGCCTCCCTAGTAGCCCTTTGAAAATAAGTAACTTGGCCGGG
>NW_012107585.1:9202874-9230999 GCF_000951045.1 Mandrillus leucophaeus | reverse complement strand
AGGTCAGGAGATCGATACCATCCTGGCTAACACGGTGAAACCCCGTCTCTATTAAGAAATACAAAAAACTAGCTGGGCGAGGTGGCGGGCGCCTGTAGTCCCAGCTACTCGGGAGGCTGAGGCCGGAGAATGGCGTGAACCTGGGAGGCGGAGCTTGCAGTGAGCTGAGATCCGGCCACTGCACTCCATCCAGCCTGGGGGACAGAGTGAGACTCCGTCTCAAAAAAAAAAAAAAAAAAAAAAGAAAATAAGTAACTGCACCTCTACTTCCCGTGCGAGTCCTAAGTTGAATTCAGTGTTGCCCTAAACTGGCTTGTTAGGGTGGGTTTTTACTGGGTGGATTTGTGGCTGTAAAATACTGTGTCTTGAATGACTGTGTATAGTTCAGAACTAAAAGGATGTAACTGGCATCTAGAATTTTTTTTTTTTATTTCAGAGTAGTATTAGAAGGGCGCATTAACAACTACTCATAATTCTTATGTATCAGAAATTAATCACGGTGTTTTGCATATAGTAAGTGCACTATAAATGTAAGTTGTGACTTTTTTTCTCTTATAGGGGAGTTTGTCTGGTTTTTAATGTTTTTTCGTGGTAATAAAGTTTTTAAGACTTTGAAAACTGGATTTTTTTTTTTTAAGATCTCAGCTCTGTCTCCCAGACTGAAGTGCAGTGGCGTAATCTCGGCTCACTGCAACCTCTGTCTCCCAGGCTCAAGCAATTCTCCCACCTCAGCCTCTGGCGTAGCTGGGACTACAGACATGCGCCATGATGCCTGGCTAGTTTTTGTATTTTTTGCAGAGATGGGGTTTCACTATATTCGCCAGGCTGGTCTTGAACTCCTGAGTTCAAGCGATCCACCCACCTTGACCTCCCAAAGTGTTGGGATTACAGGCGTGAGCCACTGTGCCCTACCAAAAACTGGATTTTTGTACTATAAAGTTGTGTGTTTGTGTTATATACATCTATACAAAGAAATTTGTGTCTCCTTGTACTTTTGTGTTTTCTGAAGCCTGTCATGGGCCTAACAAGAGTTCCTGCTTGTGAATGTTTAGTTGGGATAAGTGTTTCAGAGAGAAAGGTATGCTAATTAACTAAATTATTTTCTTTTCTTTTTTAGTTTAAATATGGAAAAATTTCTTCCAAACATAATGGGAGTGTGAAAAAGGGTGTTATTTTTGCTACTTACTCTTCACTTATTGGTGAAAGCCAGTCTGGCGGCAAGTACAAAACTAGGTTAAAACAACTTCTGCATTGGTGTGGTGATGACTTCGATGGAGTGGTATCCTTTATGGCAAATATTTTTCTATTTTTTAATGATAAGAAAATTGTAAAAGGGTAGACTTTTGGGAAACAGGAATCTTGAGATTAAACGAACTGCTGGAGTGTAAACTTCAATGATTACCTAGAGTACAAAGGGATTGGAAAGTTGATTCGTTTTTTTACCTGTCAGATAGGAAACTAACCTCCTGGTTTGGAAAAATGTTAATAGATATGAGGAATACTGAATATTGTATTCCCCTTTTGAGGATTAACATTGCATATTTACATAGCAGAATACCCGAGAAGATTCAGAGAAAGAAAACTGTTAGAACTTAGTGGTCCCAAACTTGTTCACAGTATGTCTTTTAACTGTCCTGCATGAGGAACGTCACTTTTTGAAATGCTGATTAAGTTGGTTACCAATCATGCTTCTGCTGATATAAGTTACCAAATAACAACTTCTTGCTGCAGTGGGTTCTTTTCTCTGTTTTAATTTAGAAGCAAATTGCTGGTTTAGATAAATTCCAAATTCAGTGAATGTCTTTGAGGCTAGAGGGAGGAGGATGTAACTGGGGAAAGGCCCATAGGACTTCCTGTGTATTTGTAGTCATAAAGTAGACAATCAGAAGGCCTCAGGGAAATAAAAGTTAACTCTTCTTGAAAGACTGGAGATACTTAATACTGACGTGGTACATTCCTTAATTCATTCCATTTAGATAGTGTTTGATGAGTGTCATAAAGCCAAAAACTTATGTCCTGTTGGTTCTTCAAAGCCAACCAAGACAGGCTTAGCAGTTTTAGAGCTTCAGAACAAATTGCCAAAAGCCAGAGTTGTTTATGCTAGTGCAACTGGTGAGTAGTTATTTATTTAAAAATATATATTGTAGGTTATTGTTTCAACTATAATATATTTCATTTGTGGGATTTTCAGGTGCTTCTGAACCACGCAACATGGCCTATATGAACCGTCTTGGCATATGGGGTGAGGGTACTCCATTTAGAGAATTCAGTGATTTTATTCAAGCAGTAGAACGGAGGTAATGCAGTTTACGGTATATACTGTTTTCAGTAGCAATCTAAGAAATGTGTTATTCCTAAAGCCCGTTCTCTGTATGTTAAAATTCAACTTTATTGGTAGTTACTGTATGTTTTAATTTTATTCAGAGGAGTTGGTGCCATGGAAATAGTTGCTATGGATATGAAGCTTAGAGGAATGTACATTGCTCGACAGCTGAGCTTTACTGGAGTGACCTTCAAAATTGAGGAAGTTCTTCTTTCTCAGAGCTATGTTAAAATGTATAACAAAGCCGTCAAGCTGGTGAGGAATTTTTCTTCTTTCCTAGTGTTTATTTAATGTATCTGATAATGTTTCTGTTAGTTTTGGTGATTGTGATGCCTCCTGCCCGTGGGAATGTATTTCTGCTATAAAACAACAGATGAAGCCAGGCGCTGTGGCTCATGCCTGTAATCCCAGCACTTGGGAGGCTGAGGCGAGCGGATCACCTGAGGTCAAGAGTTCGAGACCAGCCTGGCCTACATGTTGAAACCTCATCTCTACTAAAAGTACGGAAAAAAATTAGTCAGGCATGGTGGCACGCACCTGTAGTGCCAACTACTTGGAGAGGCTGAGGCAGGAGAATTGCTTGAACCCAGGAGGCGGAGGTTGCAGTGAACCAAGATTGTGCCACTGCACTCCAGCTTGGGTAACAGAGGGAGACTCCATCGCTAAACAAAAATAAAAACAAAACAAAACAAACCAGATGAGTTACCAGATGATAGGCTGTTTAACCAATGTGGATTTTTTTTTTTTTTTTTTTTGAGGCAGGGTCTTACTCTGTCACCCAGACTGGAGTACAGTGGTGTGATCTTGGCTTACTGCAACCTCTACCAACCAGGTTCAAGGAGTCCTCCCAACACTGCCTCCTGAGTAGCAGGGACTGCAGGCACGTGCCACCGTGCCTGGCTAATTTTTGTATTTTTTGGCAGAGATGAGGTTTTACAGTGTTGCCCAGCCTGATCTGGGCTCAAGTGATTCACCTGCCTTAGCCTCCCAAAGTGCTGGGATTACAGGCCTCAGCCACTGCGCCTGGTCTAACCAATGTTGTTATATTTCAGATTTCCCATGTTTTCATTTTGTTAAGGTAATTCATAAGTTAGAGCCATTTATTTCAGTTGCGTAGTTCTTAAAATCACATTATTTTGTAAAATAACTGCATTAGGTAATAAGAAACTTGAGACAACTGTGTGAGTATCCTGAGAAATAGATTCCCAAGTTACTAAAGATGATTTATTAAATTAATATTAAATGGTCTTGCACTTAACATTATTTTGATTTAATTGGTATTTTTAAATAACTAGACTCAAAGATGAAGTGTCTAAAATGTTGATTGTGTATGTTCAGTGGGTCATCGCCAGAGAGCGGTTTCAGCAAGCTGCAGATCTGATTGATGCCGAGCAACGAATGAAGAAGTCCATGTGGGGTCAGTTCTGGTCTGCTCACCAGAGGTTCTTCAAATACTTATGCATAGCATCCAAAGTTAAAAGGGTTGTGCAACTAGCTCGAGAGGAAATCAAGAATGGAAAAGTAAGTAGAAGAACACAGTAAGAGATTTATTGGTTTTGGGTTATGTTGTTTAGTCTTTGTGGGTGCTGAGGTTTTCGGCTTGTAAAATCGGGTTTTCCTAAAGGGTAGTCGAACTTTTAAAAAACACATTTCCTAAAATTATAAAAGCAATGCCTGCTTAGAGAATTTAGAGAATTCAGAAAAGTATAACAAAGTAAACATCACTATAATTGGTCATCCATAGCTGGTAGCACTGGTAGCATATGGATGTGTATTGCATTAAGGTTTTTTCTTTTTGGTGAATGTTTATCTACTTAAAGGATAAGATACTATAAACTCTACAAGGGCAGGTGCTTCACTCTTGCTTACTACTGTCTGTAATCCTGTCTCCTGCCTAAATTTTTGACACATAACCTGTCTCAAATATATAGAAGAAATAAGTAAAACAAATGTGTGTTTTAATAATGGGGACATTCTTGTTTGAAATCTTTGTTTAGCTAAATATTTAAAATATGTCTTGGTAAGAAACCACAAACATTATTTGTAATTAACATGTTTTCTTTTTTCTCCAGTGTGTTGTAATTGGTCTACAGTCTACAGGAGAAGCTAGAACATTAGAAGCTTTGGAAGAGGGCGGGGGAGAATTGAATGATTTTGTTTCAACTGCCAAGTAATGTTTTTGTTTTTCTTTTTGAGTTCTTACTTAGATTAGTTCCAATGTGGGCATTGCCTGGAGACAAAACTTTTGATTCACCTGCATCATCTTTGAGTTTTCTTGATCTGAGTTTTCTGCTTTTCTGTGACGGTGTATCTGTTGGAAAACAGTACCAGAAATCTTATAATCCTAAAATGTTAAGCGTTTTTCCAATATTACGTAGAGTATGTGAACTAACAGAAGGGCTTGGTTTTGTTTGTCTTGTACATCTTGGAAATCTGTGACAGCTTGGTTTAGTTTCAGTTTTAGTGTTCTGTATTTGAAATTACCATTATCTACAGGAACAGTAACTGTAGTTCGTCCTAATGTAACAAAGTCTACTTTATAAGTTGACTGAGCGTGGTGCCTCACACCTGTAAGCTCAGCACTTTAGGAGGCCGAGGTGGGCGCATCATTTAAGGTCGGTGGTTCGAGACCAGCCTGGCCAAAATGGTGAAACCCCATCTCTAGTAAAAATACAAAAATTAGCTGGGCATGGTGGCACATGCCCTGTAGTCCCACCTACCTGGGAGGCTGAGACAGGAGAATCCCTTGAACCCGGGAGGTGGAGGTTGCAGTGAGCACCACTCCACTCCACTCTGGGCAGCAGAGTGAGACCCTGTCTCAAAAAAAAAAAAAAGAAAGTCTACTATAAAGTTTAAAATAAGCATGAGATCTTCAGAAATAGATTTTAAAATGTTTTAGGCATTGTTTTTAGTTTGCCTAACCTCCAGATTCAAACTCTGGTAGTAAATTGAGCAAAATAAACTTCCTGCTCTATTATTTTGTGCCTCGGGATGCATTCAAATGCTCCTTTTATAAGCAATACATGAGGCTCATCCCTGTAATCCAAGTACTTTGGGAGGCTGAGTCGGGCAAATCACCAGACGTCAGGAGTTTGAGACCAGCTTGGCCAACACGGTGAAACCCCGTGCTACTAAAAATACAGAAATTAGCCAGGCATGGTGGCGGGCACCTGAGAGGCCGAGGCAGGAGAATTGCTTGAACCCAGGATGTGGAGGTTTCAGTAAGCTGAGATTGGACCATTGCACTCCAGCCGGGGGTGACAAAGACTCTGTCTCAAAAAAAAAAAAAAAAAAAAAGCAAGACATACGCCTGCTAATCTATATTTTTCTGTACATGATTACCTAGAACTATCGTGTCCGGAACGGCAGCCTCTCATCACATGTGGCTATTGAGCAGTTGAAATGACCGGTCCATATTGAGATGGTTTTGTATGTGTGTACTGAGCCAGGTTTCAAAGACTCCTTAAGAAAAAATAATGTAAAATATATGTGTTGACATGGTACATTGAGTTAAATAACATGTATTATTAAAGTTAGTTCCACCAGTTTTATTTATTTTTACTTTTTTAATGTAAGCGATCAGAAAATGTAATAATTGTGTATGTGGTTTGGCTTGCGTTCTTATTATTTAGTTGGACAGCCTTGGGCTAGAAAATTAAAATTTATTTGAGCTTGTTTATCAATATTTTGTAAAACTGAGCAAGGTATATTTCAATATATTTAATAAGACTTTACATATAATTACTTTGTCAACTGAATCAGTAATTGTCACTGTTTCTCTCCTACAGAGGTGTGTTGCAGTCACTCATTGAAAAACATTTTCCTGCTCCAGACAGGAAAAAACTTTATAGTTTGCTAGGAATCGATTTGACAGCTCCAAGTAACAACAGTTCACCAAGAGATAGTCCTTGTAAAGAAAATAAAATAAAGAAGCGGAAAGGTGAGTACTTTAAAAAAGGAAAAATAGGTAATCCCAGCACTTTGGGAGGCTGAGGCGGGCAGATCACAAGGTCAGGAGATGGAGACCATTCTGGCTAACACGGTGAAACCCCGTCTCTACTAAAAATACAAAAAATTAGCCGGGCGTCATGGTGGGCGCCTGTAGTCCCAGCTACTCGGGAGGCTGAGGCAGGAGAATGGCGTGAACCTGGGAGGCAGAGTTTGCAGTGAACCGAGATTGCGCCACTGCACTCCAGCCTGGGTGACAGAGCAAGACTCCGTCTCAAAAAAAAAAGAATAGTTGATGTCGAAAATACCACAAACATAAGCATTTGAAAGTGGCTATATTTTGGAAATGAACTGCCTTCCATGAATTCACAAATGATTCCAAATTTTCACTGTCACTTGTACAATTTTGAATGCACAAGTTATCCCCGTTTTAAATTAGGAATTGAGCAATTCACTGGTGGTTGGCAGTGTGTTAAGCACTTGGCTGTATACATTCTACCATATAACCTGGCAGAGGTCCATATGAAATTAGATCTTATTTTTCCAGTTTTATAGATAGAGGTCACTAAAGCACAGAAAGATTTAAAGGTTAAAGAGTTTTCCTAGGTTCACAGAGATAGTTAATGATGCATGGGAACTAAAACCTGTGTCTTTGTATATTGTGAAACCTGTTTTTTAATATATAGAGAGCTGGGTGTTTCAGTAGTCTTCTTTAAAAGAGCCCTTTTTTTTTTTTTTTTTTTTTTTTTTTTTTTTTTTTTTTTTTTTTGGTGACAGGGTCCCCGTCACCTGAGCTGGAGTGCAGTGGCACCATCTTGGCTCACTGCAACTCTGCCTCCTGGGTTCAAGGAGCTGGGATTACAGGGATGCACCACCGTGCCCTGCTAATTTTTGTATTTTTAGTAGAGACGGGGTTTCGCCATGTTAGCCAGGCTGGTCTTGAACTCCTGAGCTTAAGCAGTGTGCCTGCCTGGGCCTCCCAAAGTGCTGGGATTACAGGTGTGAGCCATCCCACCTAGCCCTGTTTGGATTTTAGAAGTTGACTTCTTTCTGGGCACGGTGGCTCACGCCTGTAATTCCAGCTCTTTGGGAGGTTGAGGCAGGTGGATCACCTGAGGTCAGGAGTTCAAGGCCAGCCTGGCCAATATGGCGAAACCCCATCTCTACATAAAATACAAAACTTAGCTGGGCCTGGTGGCAGGGCGCTTCATAATCCCAGCTACACGGGAGGCTGAGGTATTAGAATCTCTTGAACTCGGGGGCTGGAGGTTGCAGTGAGCCAAGATTATGCCACTACACTTTAGCCTGAGAGACAGAGTGAGACACTGGGAAAAAAAATATCTGGTCATGGTGGCATGTGCCTGTAGTCCCGGGTATTTGAGAGGCTGAGGTGGGAGGATCACATGAGCCAGGGAAGTTGAGGCTGCAGTGAGCTATGATTGTGGCACTGCACTCCAGGCTGGGCAACAGAGTGAGGCCCTATCTCCAAAAATAAAAAAGTTTTATAAATTGATTTTCTGTTGATTTTCTAAGTATTCTGTGTCTATAAACCTATAATTATTAGGCCTCTTCTCAAATCCGATACACAAATTGTGACTATGCCAGAGTTTCTGCTTTTACTCTGTTGTCCTGAATTTGTTTTGAAACTGGTACACTTGAAGGCAGTCTTGACTTAGTACTTCTGTATCCAGTCTCTTCTTCAGAATAAATGTTTATAACCTTATTTTTTATGGGAGTCCAAAAGGTTGCACTGACTTGTGAATTCTGTTTGTTCTTTGACTTACATAAATACTTTTCCTCTGCACTTTTCATTTGAATTAATTCATGAACTAAATATGATGTACTGGATCTTAAGAAACATTGAATTTGGGCTGACCCTCTTGTTTGTGACTGGGGGTAGGTGAAGAAATAACTCGAGAAGCCAAAAAAGCACGAAAAGTAGGTGGCCTTACTGGTAGCAGTTCTGATGACAGTGGAAGTGAATCTGATGCCTCTGATAATGAAGAAAGTGACTATGAGAGCTCTAAAAACATGAGTTCTGGAGATGATGACGATTTCAACCCATTTAGAGATGAGTCTAGTGAGGATGATGAAAATGGTAAGTTCAGTATATTAAATATGCACTAAGGCATAATTAATATTTCAGTGTATTTGAAAATGGGGTATGAAACCTTTTCTTCTATACAGTACAAATGATCACACAGATTCTAATCTTTGCTTGGTGGAGAGCTCCAGGCTTATCTACCTTCTGGAGGTTTCAGCCTCATATATGTGATAAGATAACCTCAATTTTGTGCAGTTATTTTTAACTTGAAAACATGGATTTGTACCCTGTGGTGTATGGATGACTAATGTAGGTAGTGATCAATTATCAGTTAACACTATAAAAAATTTCATCATGCCTGTAATGCCAGCAATTTGGAAGGCTGAGGTGGGCGGATCACCTGAGGCTGGGAGTTCGAGACCAGCCTAACCAACATGGAGAAACCCTGTCTCTACTTAAAATACAAAATTAGCCGGGTGTGGTGGCACATGCCTGTAATCCCAGCTACTCGGAGGCTGAGGCAGGATAATCACTTGAACCTGGGATGTGGAGGTTGCAGTGAGCCGAGATTGCGCTATTGCACTCCAGCCTGGGCAACAAGAGTGAAACTCTGTCTTAAAAAAGAAAAAATTTCAAAGGCTGTTCCCTTTGAAGATTCTGTACTTGTTTTAACAAGTGATTTGACATATATCTTTCCTTAACACTCAGATCCCTGGTTAATCAGAAAAGACCACAAGAAAAACAAAGAGAAAAAAAAGAAGAAAAGTATAGATCCAGATTCTATTCAAAGTGCCTTATTAGCATCAGGTCTTGGATCAAAACGACCTAGTTTTTCATCTACACCAGTTATCTCACCTGCTCCTAACAGTACACCAGGTATCCATATAGAAACTTCCTTTTTGAAATACTCTTTTAAACAAAAATATTTAAACTTTGTACTAAGTTTTAACAAATGTTCTTTACCTAGCTAACAGTAACACCAACAGTAACAATAGCCTTATAACAAGTCAGGATGCTGTGGAAAGGGCTCAGCAGATGAAGAAAGACCTGCTTGATAAGTTAGAAAAATTAGCTGAAGACCTCCCCCCTAATACCCTGGATGAACTTATCGATGAACTTGGTGGCCCTGAGAACGTTGCTGAGGTAAATAGGCCTGTATCTCTTGGTGACATTTTTGCCATTTGAACCCCTGTAAAATGAGTTGCATTTATAGTATTATCACATAATAATCTAAATTTCTTAGATCATAGAATTCTTGTTCTACTTTTGTTGCCATCCTGCACCCAGTGAACTGCTGCCTCCAGTATCTGAGTGTCGTCCCAAGCCACTGGTCCTAGTTACTGCACTTGTCACGCATCATCTTTTGTGATCGTGGCCATGTGTCAAGCTTTTTCCAGGGACTACGTTACAGTGTTCTGTATCCTTCAGTGCCTGGTGCAGCACAGCCCGTGCTCATATCTCCCAAGTGTCTTTAAGGAGAGAGGCACTGAGTCTATCCACCGCAGTCAGATACCTTCATTGTAATGACATTGTTTGGCTTCTCAGATGACCGGTCGCAAGGGACGGGTTGTGAGCAACGATGATGGAAGCATATCTTATGAGTCAAGATCTGAACTTGATGTGCCTGTGGAAATACTAAACATCACAGAAAAACAACGATTTATGGATGGAGATAAGGTATGTTTTACTAGGATGTTTCTCAGTGAAAAGAACAATTCCCGTATATTTAGATTAAGCTTCAGAAGAGTTTTTTTCCTTTTAATATAAGTTATGTCCATTGAGTATTGTCATTCTGTATTTTTTAGTAATTGTACATACTGAATATTGTATGTGTTTTTATTATTTTGTCATTAAATATAATAAATATTGGCCAGGTGCAGTGGCTCAGGCCTGTAATCCCAGCATTTTGGGAGGCCAGGGCGGGTAGATCATTTGAGCTCTGGAGTTTGAGACCAGTCTGGGTAGCATGGTGAAACCCCGTCTCTACTGAAAATACAAAAAATTAGCTGGGTGTGGTAGTGCATGCCTGTAGTCCCAGCTGCTCAGAAGGCAGAGGTGGGAGGATAGCTTAATCCTTGGTGGCGCAGGTTGCAGTGAGCCGAGATCGCACCATTACACTCCAGCCTGGGCAACAGAGCTATTACGTATATTTTTTTAGTAATTTCCCTTACTTACTGAATATTTTACATGCTTTTATTATTTTATCATTGAATGTAATAAATATTGTGTATAATGCATAGAATTAGATATGGCTCTTGAGTACTTTGGAGGCTTTTGAAATATTTAATCATGATGTAAAACACTTCGTTCACGCCGGGCATGGTGGCTTATGCCTGTAATCCCAGCACTTTGGGAGGCCATGACGAGCGGATCATGAGGTCAGGAGTTCAAGTCCAGCCTGGCAAACATGGTGAAACCCCACCTCTACTAAAAATACAAAAATTGGTCGGGCATGGTGGCAGGTGCCCGTAGTCCCAGCTACTCAGGAGGCTGAGGCAGCAGAATAGCTTGAACCTGGGAAGCGGAGGTTGCAGTGAGCCAAGACTGCACCATTGCACTCCAACCTGGGCAACTGTCTCAAAAAAAAAAAAAAAAAAAGTTCTCTTAGTTCGTCTTGGTGTTGTGACATCTAATGTCATTGTAGTGTCATTCTGATTTTGAGTCTAAAATATTTATGTCCATATTACTAGTAACTTTGGTTTCACTGCGTATTTTATTGCTGTATCATTTTATATTAAGATGATTTACTGTAAATGGCTTATAGATTACATTCCCATATCCAACCATTGTAGAGATTTTGGGTGCCTCCAGAGACTCTTTTTTTTTTTTTTTTTTTTTGAGACAGAGTCTCACTCTGTTGCCCAAGCTAGAGTGCAGTGCAGTGGCGTGATCTCAACTCTGTTACCTCTGCCTCCTGTGTCAAAGTGATTCTCGTGCCTCAGCTTCCCGAGTAGCTGGGACTACAGGCACGCACCTCCACGCCTGGCTAATTTTTGTATTTTTTGACAGAGACAGGTTTCACCATATTGACAAGGCTTCTCTTGAACTCCTGACCTCAAGTGATGTGCCCACCTCTGCCTCCCAAAATGCCGAGATTATAGGCATGAGCTACTATGCTGACCCAGAGACTCTTTCTGTAGACTTTTTGTTTGTTTGAGAAGGACCATCACTTTGTCCCCCAGGCTGGAATGCAGTGGTGCGATCTCGGCTCATTGCCACCTCCACTTCCCGGGTTCAAGCAGTTCTCTGCCTCAGCCTCCTAAGTAGCTGGGAATACAGGCACACACCACCACACCTGGCTAATTTTTGTGTATTTAATAGAGACAGGGTTTTGCCATGTTGGCCAGGCTGGTCTTGAACTCCTGACCTCAAACGATCCATTCACCTCAACCTCTCAAAAGTGGTAGGATTACAAGAGTTTGAGACCAGCCTGGGCAACATAGTGGGACCCCCGCTCCCCCCGTACAGGGAAAATAGTCACATGGTGGTACATGCCCACAGTCCCAGCTACTGGGAGGCTGAGGTGAAAGGATCGCTTGAGCTTGAGAGGTGAAAACTGTAGAGAGCTATGATTGCACCACTGCACTCCAGCTTGTGTGACAGAGTGAGACCCTGTCTCAAAAAATATATATATACAAAAAGCTAATGATACATATTTTCAAGATTGTAGGTACAGGTATTAGTTATTTTATGTAATTGCTTCATTAATCTACACCCTTATGCATTAGGAATTACAGTAGTTGGAATTAGTTTTGGTTGCTAAATAACAGAAAATACAAAGTCTGTTAAGTATTGGTTTCAATAAGAGAGAAGATTATTTCTCTCATGGACACATTTGGGTAGGTGGAGAAGGGCTTGTATGCCCCCTTGAAGCCCAGGCATCTTCCGTGTTGTTCATTAAATTACGTGGGCCTCCATTTCCAAGTTACCTTTGTATTCCAAGATACCTGCTTCAGACTCTGTCACTACCTCTACATTTTACCTAAAAGAGAGGAGACAAGGGGATGAGAAGGGCATGTCGCCTGCTTTTAAGGACATTTCCTGTGCATCATACATTTTACCTACACCTTGCTGGCTGGAGAATGTTCACACTTAGCTGTAAGGGAGACTGGGAAATAAAATTGGGAGTCTTATTGTTGAGAAAGAAGGAGAGTGTAAGCAGTCTGCTGAAGGACTTCATTTAAGGCACTGGCCTGCTTGTTCTTACGCAAAGGTGACTTTATTTTTCTTATATTTGACACAGAATATTGCTATCATCTCAGAAGCTGCCAGCTCAGGTATTTCATTACAAGCAGATAGGAGAGCTAAAAATCAAAGACGAAGAGTTCATATGACTTTAGAATTACCCTGGAGCGCTGATAGAGCAATTCAGCAATTCGGTAAGTTCCTACAACTGGATTTCACTTAATTATCCAGCTAGGAATCATTGGGTAAATTTGTGCATATCAAAACCTAGGTTTAGGCCAGGCACAGTGGCTAATGCCTGTAATTCCAATATTTTGGGAGGCCACGGTGGGAGGATAATTTGAGTCCAGGAGTTTGAGACCAGCCTGGGCAACATAGTGAGACCCTGTCTCTACCAAAAGAAAAGAAAAACTGAGCTGAGAGCAGTGACTTGTGCCTGTAACCCCAGCACTTTAGGAGGCCAAAGTGGGTGCATCACTTGAGGTAATAGTTTGAGACCAGCCTGGTCAACATGATGAAACCGAGCCTCTACTAAAATTACAAACACAAAAATTAACTGGGTGTGTTGGCACACACCTGTACTCCCAGCTACTCAGAAGGCTGAGGCAGAGAATCGCTTGAACCTGGGAGGCGCAGGCTGCAGTGAGCTGAGATCACGCCGTTGCACTCCAGCCTGGGCAACATAGGGAGATTGCATCTCAAAAAAAAAAAAAAAGAAAAGAGAAGAAAAATTGGCTGGATGTGATGGCATGTGTCTGTAGTCCCAGCTACTCAGGAGGCTGAGGTGGGAGAATTACTTGAGTTCAAGACTGCGGTGAGATATGATTTCACCACTGCACTCGAGCCTGGGTGACAAAGTGTGACTTCAAAAACAGGCTGGGCGCAGTGACTCATGCCTGTAATCCCAGCACTTTGGCAGGCTGAGGTGGGCGGATTACCTGAGGTCAGGAGTTCGCGACCAGCCTGACCAACATGGAGAAACCCTGTCTCTACTAAAAATACAAAATTAGCCGGGTGTGATGGCTTATACCTGTAACCCCAGCTACTCGGGAGGCTGAGACAGGAGAATCGCTTGAACCCAGGAGGCAGAGGTCGCAGTGAGCTGAGATCGAGCCATTGCACTCCAGCCTCAGCAACAAGAGCGAAACTCTAACAACAACAACAACAAATCCTGTTTAATGTTTTTTTTTTTTTTTTTGAGATGGAGTCTCGCTTTGTCGCCCAGGCTGGAGTGCAGTGGCGCGATTTCGGCTCACTGCAAGCTCCGCCTCCTGGGTTCACGCCATTCTCCTGCCTCAGCCTCCTGAGTAGCTGGGAATACAGGCACCCACCACCATGCCCGGCTAATTTTTTGTATTTTTTAGTAGAGACAGGGTTTCACCGTGCTGGCCAGGATGGTCTCGATCTCCTGACCTTGTGATCTGCCCACCTCCGCCTCCCAAAGTGCTGGGATTACAGGCTTGAGCCACCGTGCCCAGCCAGTGTCTTATATCTTATAACTCGAAATCTCAGATCTTGCATTTAAGGAGTGTTATATGTACCTTATAGTATATGATGCATTATGAATTCATTTTTTGCCTGTTTACAAGTTGTAAAAAATATATATATGGTGGGAATTTGTGGGGTTCCAAGAACAGGGCTCCTCAAGGAGTGTCCTTATAAAATTTAAGGATGTATTAGGTCCATATCAGAAGCTGCTACTTCCATATGCTTTTCCAACCTCAGTAGCTTCACCAAAGGCACACAGCTCCTCCCTCCATCTTCATGTTCTTGTGACCAATGATTTGAAAAACAGTTGTGGGAAAATCCAGAGTAACTGTGTATCAGTAACATGTGGTTAAGCAAAATTGAGATAGCAATGCTAATACTTCTATCATTAAGCAGTTTTATGTGTGTTTTGGTAATTTAACATTATCTGTAATTTTTCTTGTTTAGTGGTTTCCCAATACCAGTTTAGTATTAAATGCTAGGAATACATCTCAGAATATTCTATTCAGCGAACAAAATCAATGATCTTTAAAAAAAAATTTCGTTGCAGGACGAACTCATAGATCAAACCAAGTGACTGCTCCTGAATATGTCTTTCTGATTTCTGAACTGGCAGGAGAACAAAGATTTGCATCTATTGTTGCTAAAAGACTTGAGAGTTTGGTGAGTTTTGGAGTTGTGTGGCTGTGTGTAAAAGATGATCTGTTGTACCTGTTTTCTGGTAAAAGGTTACCTGTGCCTTGACTGCAATTTTTGTTTTAATAGGGGGCACTTACACATGGCGATAGAAGAGCAACAGAATCTAGGGATCTGAGCAGGTTCAACTTTGATAATAAGGTACATTTCAACTTTCAGTATCTCTGAAAACTTGTGATAGTGTATGGTAGCTGTAGGGAACGTGAAAGAAAGGTAGTTACTGTCTAAAACAAAACTGCCTCTCGTATGCATTTGCTTTAAAATCATGACTTCCTGTAAGACAGAATTTCACATGTAAGTTAGATCACATGTTAAGTATCAGTACAGCAATGTGGTTGTCTTTATTCCTTTTGGAAAACAAGAACAAATGAGAATGAATTAACTGTGAGTTCTCAGAAGTAAAGGAAGTTAATTTTTCTCACGTTTGCTATGTGTAGAGACATGAATTAGGCAGTATAAAATATATATAAAGGCCAGGCGCAATGGCTCATGCCTGTAATCCCAGCGCTTTGGGAGGCCCAGGTGGGTGGATTACCTGAGGTCAGGCATTCGAGACCAGCCTGGCCAATCTGGTGCAACCACATCTGTACTTAAAAAAAAAAAAAAATACAAAAATTAGGCCGGAATCGGTTGCTCACACCTGTAATCCGACCACTTTGGGAGGCCAAGGCAGGTGGATCACCTGAGGTCAGGAGTTCGAGACCAGCCTGACCAACATAGTGAAACCCTGTCTCTGTTAAAAATACAGCAAATTAGCTGGGCGTGGTGGCACTCACCTGCAGTCCCAGCTACTTAGGAGGCAGAGGTTGCAGTGAGCCAAGATCATGCCACTGCACTGCAGCCTGGGCAGTAGGGCAAAACTGTGTCTCAAAAAATTATATAAAAATTAGTTGGGTGTGGCTGGGCACAGTGGCTCACGCCTATAATTCCAGTACTTTGGGAGACCAAGGTGGGCGGATCACGAGGTCAAGAGATCGAGACCATCCTGGCCAACATGGTGAAACCCTGTCTCTACTAAAAATAGAAAAATTAGCTGGGCGTGGTGACTCAAGCCTGTAGTCCTAGCTACTCAGGAGGCTGAGACAGGAAAATCACTTCAACCCGGGATACAGAGGTTGCAGTGAACCGAGTTTATACCCCTTGCACTCTAGCCTGTCGACAGAGCAAGACTCCGTGTCAAAGGAAAAAAAAAATTGGGCATGGTGGCCACAGGCACCTGTAGTCCCAGCTTCTTGGGAGGCTGAGGCAGAGAACCGCTTGAACCCGGGAGGCAGAGGTTGCAGTGAGTGGAGATCGTGACATTACACTCCAGCCTGGGTGATGAGCAAAACTCTTGTCTCCAAAAGAAGAAAAAATAAATAAGTATAAAGATAATTGAGAATTGCTTTTTTGAATCTTTGGTACAATAATAGTTTGTGGTTTTTTGGGGGTTTTGTTGAGAGAGAGTTTTTTGCTCTTGTCGTGCAGGCTGGAGCACAATGACGCCATCTTGGCTCACTACAGCCTCCACTTCCCAGGTTCAAGCGATTCTCCTGCCTCAGCCTTCCGAGTAGCTGGGATTACAGGTGTCTGCCACCACACCCAGCTAATTTTTTGTAGTAGAGATGGAGTTTCACCATGTTAGTCAGGTTGATCTTGAACTCCCAACCTCAGGGTATCCACCCGCCTCAACCTCCCAAAGTGCTGGGATTACAGGCATGAGCCAACGTGCCCAGCCAATAGTTTTTATAGTATTTAGGTGGTAATGTGATTGAAGAGTATCCAAATGCTGAAAGTGGTTAAAGGTTTTGATTTTTTTTGCAGTATGGAAGAAATGCTTTAGAAATTGTCATGAAATCCATTGTAAACTTGGATTCTCCTATGGTATCACCACCTCCAGACTATCCTGGAGAATTTTTTAAAGGTAAGTTTTAAAAATATTCATAACAACGACAATGATTATTGACAAAG
Organism: Mandrillus leucophaeus; assembly: GCF_000951045.1. Taxonomy (NCBI): domain Eukaryota; kingdom Metazoa; phylum Chordata; class Mammalia; order Primates; family Cercopithecidae; genus Mandrillus; species Mandrillus leucophaeus. The sequence goes on along the minus strand of NW_012107585.1, from coordinate 9,214,365 downwards.
ATGTACTCAAACCTGTTGTAACGTTTGCTGTTATATTAGTTTTTTTCTTTGGACATAAACTGTATAAAACTTTGAAATTAATGGTTACTAGGACACATAAGTATCTTGTATTAAACAGATTTATTAAAGCAAATTTTATTCAAATGAAAGTGCTCTTACTGTTGATATAGTGAAAGCATGTTTGTCTAATAATAGATTTAAAAGAGGAAAGTCGTTTTAGTACATTAAGTAAAATCACTTTGCCAAATAGCCTTTTTTTTTTTTTTTTAAGACCGAGTCTTGCTCTGTCGCCTGGCTGGAGTGCAGTGGTGTGATCTCGGCTCACTGCAACCTCCAACTCCCTGGTTCAAGCCATTCTCCTGCCTCAACCTCCCGGGTATCTAAGATTACAGGCACAAGCCACCATGCCCAGCTAATTTTTGTATTTTTAGTAGAGACAGGGTTGCACTATGTTGGCCAGGATGGTCTTGATCTCCTGACCTTGTGATCTGTCCGCCTCAGCCTCCCAAAGTGCTGGGATTACAGGCATTAGCTACCGTGCCCAGCCCCAAATAACTTTTAAAATTCAATTTAAAGTTGAAAAAGTACCTAGGTAAGTAATCTTTGAGGATTGATTGGTAGGGGTGGGAGGTTTGAATGAAACAAAATTGGCCATGAATTCACAGTTGTTTAAACTGGGTGATGGATACATGTGGCATAGCCTTTTTTCGTTCGTGTATTTGGAAATGTCTTTTTTTTTTCTTCTTTTTTTGAGACAAGGTCTCGCACTGTCACCTGGGCTGGAGTGCAATGGCATGATCTTGGCTCATACAACCTCCGCTATCAGGTTCAAAGGATTCTCCTGCCAGAACCTCCCGAGTAGCTGGGATTACAGATGCCCGCCACTATACCTGGCTAATTTTTGTATTTTCAATAGAGATGGGGTTTCGCCATGTTGACCAGGTTGACCCTATACCTTCATTCCTTTTGACATCAGCAGTGTCAGAAACAACTCCCTGGGCTGGGGGCGGTGATTCATGCCTGTAATCCCAGCACTTTGGGAGGCTGAAGGGTGAGGATTGCTTGAGCCTAGGAGGTGGAGGCTGTAGTGAACTGTGATGGCACCACTGCATTCCAGCCTGGGTGACAGAGACCCTGTCTCAGGGAGAAAAAAAAAAAAGACTCCTTGATTTATTTCTAACTTCTTAAAATTACAGGTTATGGCTAGGCGCAGTGGCTCACACCTGTAATCTCAGCACTTTGGGAGGCCAAGGCAGGTGGATCATTTAAGCTCAGGAGATCAAGACAAGCCTGGGCAACATGGAGAAACCCCTTCTCTAAAAAAATTACAAAAAAATTAGCCGGGCACAGTGGTACACGCCTGTAGTCCCAGCTCCTCAGGAAGCTGAGGTGAGAGGATCCCTTGAGCCTGGGAGGCAGAGGTTGCAGTAAGCCAAGATGATGCCATTGCACTCCAGCCTGGGCGACATAGTCAGACCCTGTCTCAAAAAATTATTAGATAGATGGATAGATAGATAACTTGTTTATTATAAGTAATGACAATAATGTTGCAGCCTGGTACAGTGGCTCACACCTGTAATCTCAGCACTTTGGGAGGCTGAGCTGGGTGGATCTCCAGGTTAGGAGTTTGAGACCAGCCTGGCCAGCATGGCGAAACCCTGTCTCTACTAAAAATACAAAAATTAGCCTGTAGTCCCAGCTACTCGGGAGGCTGAGGCAGGAGTATTGCTTGAACCCGTGAGGCAGAGGTTGCAGTGAGCTGAGATCGCATCCTGCGCTCCAGCCTGCGTGACAGAGTGAGACTCAAAAAAAAAGAAAAGAATCTTAACATGTATAATGAAGAGAGTTAATGTGGTCCTCTTAACCCTCCTTCCATTCTCACCTTCTTAGGTCACAGATGACAGTGTGAACAGGGGCAGTTCTCTCCACATTTTCTCCATGTTTATATAAATATCAAGGTTTTTTTTTTTTAAATGGCATGATGTTACTTGCAACATCCTTTTCTCACTTAGTGGTACATTGTAGACATCTCTTGTAATTTATGAGTCAGAGTTGATCCTGTTCTTACAGATGTTCGACAAGGACTGATAGGAGTTGGTCTGATAAATGTAGAAGATCGCTCGGGAATTCTTACTCTCGATAAAGGTACTACTATTAACTTTGTGTAGCACATAACTGTTGCTATAGTATTAAAGTCCATTATGACGTATGCTTTTGAGCCAAAGGGGAAGCTTCATGTTCTGAAAACATTCTGGGTGGTTTTGGCTGCTGTGGGGCTTGAACCCGCAAGGCAGAGGTTGCAGTGAGCCAAGATTGCACCACTGCAGTACAGCCTGGGCAACAGTAGAGCGAGACTCCGTCTAAAAAAAAAAATTGTTTGGGCATGATGGCTCATGCCTGTAATACCATTACTTTGGGAGGCCAAGGCAGGCAGATCACAAGGTCAGGAGTCCAAGACTATCCTGGCTAAGATGGTGGAAACCCATCTCTACTAAAAATACAAAAATTAGACAGGCGTGGTGGCAGACATCTGTAATCCCAGCTACTCGGGAGGCTGAGGCAGGAGAACTTGAATCTGGGATGGGGAGGTTGCAGTGAGCCAAGATTGCACCACTGCACTCCAGCCTGGGCAACAGCAGAGCAAGACTCCGTCTCAAAAAACAAAACAAAACAAAAAATTACTGAAGTCAGGGGTGGAGCCTAGACATTTGTAGTTTCCCAAAGCTCCCAGACATTCTAATTGTGCCGCTACAGTTGAGAATTCAGTTTGACAAACCTCTTTTGAGCATATCCTGCAGTGGTGCTAATTCCTAGAGAGAGAAATGGGCAGATTACAGCCTTGTGAGGACAGTGTAAGAGTTAAGAAGGAAGACTTTTAGAAGAGAAAGTGGGACTCGAACTAAGCCTAGATGAATAAAAAATTTTTAATTATTTGAATGCATGAAAACATTCATCTTTTGTCTTTACAGATTATAACAACATAGGGAAATTCTTAAATAGAATTTTAGGCATGGAGGTACATCAGCAGAACGCATTATTTCAGTATTTTGCGGACACACTTACTGCAGTTGTTCAAAATGCCAAAAAAAATGGAAGATACGATATGGGAATCTTAGGTAAGTAGGGAAAATATCCTTCCCAACGCCCGCAGGGAAAATGTGGAGTGGAGAAATTCTTTAAATGTGTGTACCTTATAAAAATGTTCTTTTTACATTTATATGTTTCTTTCTGTTGTTCAAGATCTTGGTTCTGGAGATGAAAAGGTGAGGAAGAGTGATGTTAAAAAGTTTCTGACTCCAGGGTATTCAACCTCTGGCCACGTAGAATTATACACAGTAAGTTTAGAAAATGTTGTGCATGTGGAATTATCGTCTTCCCATGAGATGCATTTACAGAAATGAGTTTAAATTTTGTTGTTTCTCTTACAGATTAGTGTAGAGAGGGGAATGTCATGGGAGGAAGCTACCAAGATTTGGGCTGAGCTGACAGGACCAGACGATGGCTTTTACTTGTCATTGCAAGTACGACTTTTCCTTTAAATGCTATTCAGATATATAATACTTTTTAATGGCCAATATTGTAATTGTCTCTTCACTTTGTACCTGTTTCCCAGTTGTGTTTAGCTTTCTCTGTTTTGGTAATTTATCATTGTAATTGTGGGTTTGTCCATTTGTATTACGTTTTTACTTAATGCATTTTAAAGGATGTTATTAGATGCGAGTTTAGAATTTTATATTTTCTTTTTATTTTGAGACAGAGTTTCGCTCTTTGTTGCCCAGGCTGGAGTGCAATGGTGCGATCTCGGCTCACTACATCCTCTGCCTCCCGAGTAGCTGAAATTAGAGGCATGTGCCACTAGGCCTGGCTGATTTTGTATTTTTAGTAGAGACAGGGTTTCTTCATGTTGATCAGGCTGGTCTCGAACTGCCGACCTCAGGTGATCTGCCTGCCTCAGCCTTCCAAAGTGCTGGGATTACAGGCGTGAGCCACATCACCCTTCCTAATTTTTGTATTTTTAGTAGAGGCAAAGTTTCGCCATGTTGGCCGGGCTGGTCTCGATCTCCTGACCTCAGATGATCTGCCTGCCTTGGCCTCCCAAAGTGCTGGAATTATGGGTGTGAGCCACCACGCCTGGCTGAATTGTTAACATTTTCTTTATTGTTTTTATTTTTTTTTATTTTTATTTTTTTAAAAGACGGAGTCTTGCTCTGTCGCCCAGGCTGGAGTCCAGTGGCGCAATCTCAGCTCACTGCAGGCTCCGCCTCCCGGGTTCACGCCATTCTCCTGCCTCAGCCTCCCAAGTAGCTGGGACTATAGGCGCCCGCCACCACACCCGGCTAATTATTTTTTACATTTTTAGTAGAGATGGGGTTTCCCCATCTTAGCCAAGATGGTTTCAATCTCCTTACGTCGTGATTTGCCCACTTCAGCCTCCCAAAGTGCTGGGATTACAGGCATGAGCCACCGCACCCGGCCAACATTTTCTTAAATTAAGCATTTTTCATAAGACAGAGACTTGCTTTAGTCTTAATAATGCTTTATATCTTGAAGACTCATTTTTCAGTTAGTAAAACAGCTGCATTATTTCAGTTATGATTTGTCTCTGTGGACAGAACTAAGGGGTGTGTGTGTGCACACATAACTATACATATATGTATAGATACTTAACAGTATCTTGAGTTTCATACTGACTTACTTTAGACAACATAGTTTTTATTTCACCAGTTCTCTTAAGATATTTGGGGTTGTTTTGTTTTTGTTTTTTGAGACAGAGTTTCAGTCTGTCACCCAGGCTGGAGTGCAGTGGCGCGATCTTGGCTCACCGTAACCTCCGCCTCCCACGTTCAAGCGATTCTTCTGCTACAGCCTCCTGAGTAGCTGAGACTACAGGCGTGTGCCACCACGCCCAGCTAAGTTTTTTAGTTTTAGTGGAGACGAGGTTTCACTATATTAGCCAGGATGGCCTTGATCTCCTGACCTCATGATCCCCCCGCCTCCACCTCCCAAAGTGCTGGGATTACAGGCGTGAGCCACCGCACCAGGCCCCTTCATTCCTTCTTAAACTTACTTCAGTTTAGAAGCGCCAGGCTAGATTTATTCCACAGGCCTAAGCTGTTGATCCTTGATCTAGAGAAAAGCTCTCAAAAGATCTGGCTCCTAGTTGAGTTGGGGTTTTCTGGTTTGGTTTTGTTTTTTGTAATGGGATCTCCTCCCACTGTCACCCAGGCTGATATGCAGTGGCGTGCGTGATCACGGCTCACTGCAGCTTCAACCTCCTGGGCTCAGACAGTCCTCTCACTTCATCTTCCTGAGTAGCTGGGACCACAGGTACACTCCACCACACTTGGCTAGTTTTTTTGTTTTTTCTTTTTTAATGCGGTTGATATCTCACTGTGTTGTCCAGGCTGGTCTCAAACTCATAGGCTTAAATGATGCTCCCACCTCGGCCTCCCAAAGTGCTGGATTACAGTTGTCAGCTACTGTGCCTTGGTGGTTTTGGGGTTTTTGAAATACTGATTGAACTGTAGGTTGATTTGCATGTCATTATAAGAAACGATGCAGATAAACATCTTGCATACTTTTACCAGTTCCCCCAGTGGTAATATTTTTCAAAACTGTATTGTGATATCACAACCAAGATGTTGACATTGGTAGAATTCACGTGTTTTACTTGGCTTTCCCCCATAGGGGCCATTTTGATTGGTCCACATAGGGCGTTGGTTATTGTTTTCAGGACAGTCTCGAACTCCTCCTGGGCTTGATCCATCCTGTCACCTTGACCACCTGAATGGCTGGGATTACAGGCATGCGCCACTGCACCTGGCTCTTGGTTGTTAGTTTTAATTTGAAATTATTGCCAGAATATCGCTGTTGGTAGATTGTGATGAAAGTCATGATCCCCAGCTTCCCTTAGGTTGAAGGATGTGGTAATACTGGTCCTTCATTCTCTGCGTGGCAACAGGTGGCTGGGCATGAGGAGTGGTGGCCCTAGAGACCTCATTCCTGGTCTTTGTTTGCCTTTGAACCTTCACTGCATTAGGCCACCATACTTTTCAGTGTGTGTAACCTGTGCTGCCATTAGGAAGTCAATGTCAGAATCGCTTTCCACTGTTCTGTGATGATGTATAATTAACCTGACACTGTCAAGACAGAGCCCATTCTTAAGTGTCTAAACACTATCCTGTAAGTATAGGTTTGGATGTTTCCTGTCAGCTGATAAATAATTTTAAATATAATCTTCACCTTAACCATTGTTTTATGACTTTACAGTAATTATATAAACAATGTTTCAATTCGTTGGAAAAAGTAAGAGACCAAGGGTCTTTAATATTCATGAAGAAGAAAGTAAAAGATTATGTTTTTTATTACAAGAATTAATATAAAAAGTTAATAGCCCCACAAACAATGATTTATTGTGTTAGAGGGCTGGGAAAGTGGTTTTACTTTGAAACTTTTCTTTTTCCTTCCGTGTTGCTCCAGAAATGATTGTTTAGAAGCTGTTCAGTCTTCATTATGGAAGAAATGAATTTTCCAGTTTTTCCTTGAGTTAAGTGGAGTTTTTAAGAGTAACTCCTTCCTCTTAAAGTTTCTCTCATAAATCCAACTTTAAAAAGTTAAAAGTAGGCCAAGCATGGTGGCTCATGCCTATAATCCTAACACTTTGGGAGACCGAGGCGGGCAGATCACCTGAGGTCGGGAGTTCGAGACCAGCCTGGCCAACATGGAAAAACCCTGTCTCTACTGAAAATACAAAATTAGCTGGGCATGGTGGCGGGTACCTGTAGTCCCAGCTACTTGGGAGGCTGAGGCAGGAGAATCGCCTTGAACCCGGGAGGCGGAGCTTGCAGTGAGCCAAGATCGTGCCACTATAGACTGGTGACAGAGCAAGGCTCTGTCTCAAAAAAAAAAAAAAAAAAAAAGTTAAAAATACATACCTGGATTCCAACATTTCTCTAATGCTTCCCTTTCTTCCATTTTTATCTCCATATATGTGGACAATTTGTTCAACATTTTTGCTTTCTGCTGCCATAGCTTTGCTGTTTACAGAACACTTTATCAGGTGATCTCTCACTTTGCCCTTCAAAACCCTGTGACATCAGGAAAGGCAGTACTGGCAGAGTAGACAAGTGCAGAGCACTGGGGCTATCCAAGGCCTTAGCTTGGAGAGGCTTGAATTCTATTGTTAACCTGAAAGGAGAGTAATATTTATTTTTCCATTTTACTGAGAGATGTTTAAAAACATACAGCAGAGCTAAAAGAACTTTCTCTGAAGACCCCTAATGCCTACTACCTGGATTCTACTGTTAACATTTTATTACACTTGGTTTTTCTTATCTCTCTGAGGCTACTTGATTGGGATTCCAGGTACAGGATATAAAAGAAGCAAAATGATCTGTATTGGACATTTGTGCATTAAAGCTAATTCCACATAGTTTTCTGAAGATAACTTTGGTCTTTAACCTTTGTTTTAGCCGGAATTAAGGTCCAATAACTGCCCTTTGGGTGTGGCCATGTTACAGTCTTTTAAACAAGCAGTTTTGGTGTTTTTTGAAGTTACCTATCTAGGTACTTACTTAGTGTTACAGTCTCAAGTGATTATATATGCTGATGTGATGATACAAAAACATGTCTTAAAGTGTGTGTTGTAAAATCTTTATATTTTGTCATTTTCTTTAAACAGATAAGGAACAACAAGAAAACTGCCATCTTAGTTAAAGAAGTGAATCCTAAAAAGAAACTTTTCTTAGTTTATCGACCAAATACTGGGAAACAGCTCAAATTAGAAATTTATGCTGATCTAAAAAAGAAATATAAGAAGGTATTTTTTCATTTGTACTTTATATTATATAAGAACACTTATTTTGGGCCAGGCGTAGTGGCTCACACCTGTAATCCCAGCACTTTGGGAGGCCGAGGCGGGCAGATCATCTAAGGTTGGGAGTTTGAGACCAGCCTGACCAACATGGAGAAACTCCGTCTCTACTGAAAATGCAACATATTAGCCCGGGATGGTGATGCATACCTGTAATCGCAGCTACTCGGGAGGCTGAAGTAGGAGAATCGCTTGAACCCAGGAGGCGGAGGTTGCAGTGAGCCAAGGTGGAGCAATTGCACTCCAGCCTGAGCAACAAGAGTGAAACTTCATCTCAAAAGAAAAAAAAAGAATACTTATTTTGGCTGGGCGCGGTGGCTCATGCCTGTGATCCTAGCACTTTGGGAGGCCGAGGCAGTTGGATCACTGGAGGTCAGGATTTCGAGACCAGCCTGGCCAACATGGTAAAACCTTGTCTCTACTAAAGATACAAAAGATAATCAGGTGTGGTGGCGCACGCCTGTAGTCCCAGCTACTCAGGAGGCTGAGGCAGGAGAATCGCTTAAACCTGGGACATGGAGGCTACAGTAAGCCGAGATTGTTCCACTGCACTCCAGCCAGGGTGACAGAGCAAGACTCCGTCTCAAAAAAAAAAAAAAAAAAAAAAAAAACAAACTTATTTTATAATATATTGAAATTGTTTAAGATAGTTTTTCTAGGTATGAAATTATATTTTCCTCTTTTTTTTTTTTTTTTTTAATGAGATCTCACTATGTTGCAAAGGCTGGACTGGTCTGGTCTCATGGTCTCAAGCAATTCTTTCACCTCTGCCCCCCAAAGTTCTAGAATTAACAGGTGTCAGCCACCACACCCAGCCTGGTTTAAGAAAAATGTCAACTTTTGTAATGCTAATATCACAGTCTTAATGTTTGCAGCCTTAAGAAACTTCTAGGGTGCCTCCTTCTGTTGCCCAGGCTGGAGTGTAGTAGTGCAATCTTGGCTCACTGTAACCTTCGCCTCACGGGTTCAAGTGATTGTTGTGCCTCAGATTCCCAAGTAGCTGGGATTACAGGCATGTGCTACACACCTGGCTAATTTTTTTTTTGTATGTTTAGTAGAGACAGAGTTTCCCCATGTTAGCCAGTCTAGTCTTGAACTCCTGGCCTTAAGTGATCACCCGCCTTGGTCTCCCAGAGTGCTGGGATTATAGGCATGAACCACCGTGCCCAGCCTAAAATGATTATTTGAAATAGCTTACCTCTTCAGTAAAGGAAGCTTCCCATGCTAATCACAAAAGTTAGAATGTTTAAAGCCCTTCTCACTACCTCTTAGTTTTATTGTGAGGATGCCTCTATGTTTATATTTTGCAATGATTTATAGAAAACAGTAAGCGACCATTTTTCCTAACATTTACTATTAGGTTTTATTTTATTAATATTACCTTATATTATTATTTGTAGCCATTCTGATTTGAAAACAAAGTTAAGTAGTTATTTGAAAAATGTATTGTATAAGAGGAACCAGCATGACGGAACTTTTGAAATGGCATTCAGATTCAGTTAATGGCAACGGTAAGGCTTTTTGTGTAGAGATTATTTTAAATTGGTTGCCTCTTAGAATTATAGTCGAGACTAGGTAACCAGTTTATTTAAAGCAATACTGTTTTCAGTGAAATTTTTCTCATTTTTACAGGTCGTCTCAGATGATGCCCTGATGCACTGGTTAGATCAGTATAATTCATCTGCAGATACTTGTACTCATGCTTATTGGTTAGTATTTTCATGTTTCCTACCGTATTTTCCAAATTTTAATTGAGATTTAAATACACCTTCACTCTTTACCAGTATGTCCTCATGAATTAACTAACAGATTAGGTATTGTCAGGCGTGGTGTGTTCCATCAGGGATATTTACTGGATGGTTGTAGTTTGTGTACTGTTTATGAAACTGTTTAGTTTATGTGCCTCCTTACTCTTCACTGATGCTTTCTGATTTCCAGCCAAACTGTTGTCTGGCAGCGTGACTTTAACAGTCATCCTTCATGTTAGAACTTGCTTTTTCATGGCCGGGCGTGGTGGCTCACGCCCGTAATCCCAGCACTTTGGGAGGCTGAGGTGGGCGGAACACCTGAGGTCAGGAGTTCAAGACCATCCTGGCCAACATGGTGAAACCCCATCTTTACTAAAAATACAAAACAATTAGCCAGTGTGGTGGCGGGCGCCTGTAATCCAAGCTACTTGGGAGGCTGAGGCAGGAGAATTGCTTGAACCCAGAAGGTGGAAGTTGCAGTGAGTCAAAATTGCGCTATTGCCTCTAGTCTGGGTGACAGAGCGAGACTCCATTTAAAAAAAAAAAAAATCCCAGCACTTTGGGAGGCTGAGGCGGGCGGATCACCTAAGATTGGGAGTTCGGGACCAGCCTGACCAACATGGAGAAACCCCGTCTCTACTTAAAAAAAAAAAAAAAAATACAAAATTAGCCGGCTGTGGTGGCACATGCCTGTAATCCCAGCTACTCAGGAGGCCGAGGCAGGAGAATCGCTTGAACCCGGGAGGCGGGGTTTGCGGTGAACTGAGATCGTGCCATTGTACTATATAGCCTGGGCAACAAGAGCAAAACTCTGTCTTAAAAAAAAAAACAAAACACTTTTTCGCCCTCCTTCTGTCACTCTCCGTGTTTTTTTTTGTTTGGTTGGTTATTTCAAAGGACAGTCTCATTATATCACCTAGGCTGGAGAACAATGCAGCCAGTCGTAGCTCACTGCAGCCTCAAACCCCTCCCATCTCGGCCTCCTGAGTAGCTGGGCTCTTTTCTTTCTTCCTTTCTTTTTTAAAAAAGCTTTACTGGTGTCCCAGATCTAGGGAATGTCTAAGAAACCAGGGAGATGCCCAAAGTTAACAGCACAGCACACGCAAACTTTTGTTGTTGAGTCTTGGAGTGCTTCTTGCTGTGCCCCCTCACCCCTTAGCTTGCAGTGTTCACTTTGTGACCTCGTATACTCTCATATCTGCAAATCATAGTTTTCTCCCTCATTAAGTAGTTAATGCTCTTGCGGTATCTGACCCACTTCATGAAAAGGAATATAAGGTGTAAATGAATTTTAGCTTGAGGGGTTTTTTTGTTTGTTTTTTGATGGTTTGGGCTCCTTCTGTAGGTGCATAAGTTGGCTTTGATGTGAGTAGTGCTTTTGGTTTTCATTATGAGAGTAAATTAGTGCCACTGAAAATTAGAAAAAGTCTGTAAGATAAAATGTTTTAAAAGGTAGGCCAGCTAGGTGCCATTGGCTTGCCGGTAGTCCTGGCACCTTGAGAGGTCAAGATGGATCACATGAGGCCAGGAGTTTAAGACCAGCCCGGCCAACATGGTGAAACCACGTATCTACTAAAAATACAAAAATTAGCAGGGCATGGTGGCAGACGCCTGTAATCCCAGCTGCTTGGGAGGCTGAGGCACGAGAATTGCTTGATCCTGGGAGGCAGAAGTTGCAGTGAACTGAGATCGTGGCACTGCACCCCTGCCTGGGTGACAGCGAGACTCGATCTCAAAATAAAAAAAAAAAAAGTTTTAAAAGTTAACCTACAAACTTTTTTTTTTTTTTTTTTTTTTTTTTTTTGAGATGGGGTCCTTGCTCTGTCTCCCAGGCTGGAGTGCACTGGCACGATCTTGGCTCACTGCAACC
>NW_012107585.1:9196099-9197564 GCF_000951045.1 Mandrillus leucophaeus | reverse complement strand
CTGGCTAACCTGGTGAAACCCCGTCTCTACTAAAAAAATACAAAAAACTAGCCGGGCGAGGTGGCGGGCGCCTGTAGTCCCAGCTACTCGGGAGGCCGAGGCAGGAGAATGGCGTAAACCCGGGAGGCGGAGCTTGCAGTGAGCTGAGATCCGGCCACTGTACTCCAGCCTGGGCGACAGAGTGAAACTCCACCTCAAAACAAACAAAAAAATCAGCACTGATACCTTAAATTGGAAATGATAACCCAGTAGGCCAACAGATTTATAATCTAAGAAATAGTAAAGGCAAATACTGCTAAAACATTGTTTATTTGAAACTTGCAGCCAGGAGCGGTGGCTCACGCCTGTAATCCCAACCCTTTGGGAAGCCAAGGGCGGATCACCAGAGGTCAGGAGTTTGAGACCAGCCGGCCCAACATGGCAAAACCCTGTCTCTACTAAAAATACAAGAAAAAAAGAAATTCACAACTACTTGGGAGGCTGAGGCAGGAGAATCACTTGAACCTGGGAGGCGGAGGTTTCAATGAGCCAAGATCGTGCCACTGCACTCCAGTGTGGGCAACAAGAGTGAAACTCCGTCTAAAAAAAACAAAAAGAAAAGAAATTTGAGTTGACCTTGTAAACCTTTCAGAAACGTGTGTCTGTGTGCATATATAGACACTCACATATGTGTATTTCTTTCCCACTTTTCTTAGGCGTGGCAATTGCAAAAAAGCAAGCTTGGGGTTAGTTTGTGAAATAGGTCTTCGTTGCCGTACATACTATGTATTATGTGGTTCAGTGCTGAGTGTCTGGACAAAAGTTGAGGGTGTTCTAGCATCTGTCAGTGGCACAAACGTGAAGATGCAGATTGTGCGGCTAAGAACGGAAGATGGGCAACGGATTGTAGGTGAGTCTAATTTTTGTTTTGGTTTGAGTTGCAGGAAAAAATCAGATCTGACTTTTTTCTCATTGCTAATATCTTAGCTCTGTTCTACATGCATTTAACATCTCCTCCAGTAGTGGGTATGGGACCCGTTGTATATTTCTTACAAGGTTGAACAGAAGTTAAGCCTTCAAACAGACATTGTTGGTTCTGGTTGAAGTTATATGGTCATCTCTTTGATGCTGCTCTCAGCTGCTCTTGCTCTCCTTCTCTACTCTTGGTGGCTGTGCAGGCTCCCTGGTGTGAAGACAGTTCAGTCTCTTGCCCAGGAGTTCTCCATTGAGCTAGCTTAAGACTCTGGAACTCAAAAGCCACTGTGCACAGAGGATGGCTTGGTGTCCTGCAGGGAGCAAGGGCAGACTAGGCCAGCTGTTCCCACTGTGTGCTCAACTACAGGTATCCAGGAAGCAGGCCAGCAATTGAACTCTGTTTGCTTATCTTGGTTTCATTTACAGCAGCCTTCTTCTACCACGAGTTACATATCGGCAGTTCATGGGCCAAAATCAGTCCATGGATTTTTTTTTTTTTTTTTTTTTTTTT
>NW_012107585.1:9188101-9189599 GCF_000951045.1 Mandrillus leucophaeus | reverse complement strand
CATGGTAAACCACCCTCTAATGTTTCCCATGCTTTGAGTGCATTCGTTCCATTTTTTTTTTTTTTTTTTTTTTTTTTTTTTTTTTTTTTTTTTTTTTTTTTTTTTTTTTTTTTTTTTTGCTTACACAGGTTGCACTATTGAAAAATCGAGATTGTATAAACCTGGTAAAAAGCTGCAAGATGCCAAAATCTTGTAGATGTCAAATAAAAAGTTATTATACTAACAAGAAGTGGACTCTTGTTTAGGCCCTCACTGGTGACCTTCAGAAGTAGTCTGTGACGGGGACTCAGCAGAACTTGTGTGTTGCCTCAGCATTCCAGGTAGCCTTATAGCTTGGCTTAAAACTTATCCCTAAAATTTGAGATGGCGTTGAGGGAAGGGGTGTAATGATAGTACTTCTGAGTGTTTTTTAAGTTGAATTGTTCGCTGTGTTAACTTTTTAAACTTCTTGCAGAATTGGGTGAGATGTGTGTTAAAACTGACAAACCTGGCTGCAAGCTTAGGGTGTTCATCCTCTTGTGTCTCCTTTAGCCTGAGTTTGGTTATGTCAAGCTTACCGTAAGTTTTCTTAGGATTTATTTATTCTTGGTGCCTAAAAGAATAAATTGAAAGTACTTTCTGTTCTTTGGCACATTTTGCCCAGTGGATGCAACTTCTATCCTCAGTCCAGTTCATATATCTCAGGCAGTGATCCATTTTATATCAGCCAGTTTTCCTTGTTAGGGCCACTAGACCCGGCTGGCAGCCAAGAGCAGCACTGTCCCCACCTTCAGCAGAACTTCTCAGCTCATGTGTGTGTTTTTAAAGCAGTAGTCAGCTTCCATCAGCAATGGAAGTGTCGCCCACTCCAGCAGAGGTACAGTCGCTGGACCTGAGGAAGGGAAACATTACAAACCCTCCAGTGAGACAGAATGGCAGAGTTGGGAAGGATCGTCTCTCATAGGCTGTTGACCCAGCTCCTCTTTCTGTGTGTGAGGGCATCTTCGTTTTTTATGGCATTTTCAAAGCAGCATATGAGGATTCTTAGCATGCAGCTAATTGACAACCCCCATGGCCCATGATGTAATGTTTGCTCTGGACTAGCCATCTTGATACATAGGAGTGTATGTATATTAGGTTCTTTGTAGAACAGCTTTTTTTTTGTTGTTTTTTTCATTTAAAAGGCCTCTGAAAGCCCTCTCAAAACGGACCTCAAAAAGACAACCAGTGTTGAATGGATGGGAGCTGGGGCGATGCATGTCCAGGCTGGTCATGGTGTGTGCAGCACCCAGAGAGTTGCACCCACCCCTTCTTCAGGTGGATATCCGACCTTTACACTGTGGTCTTACAAAGGTCAGCAAGTTCGGTTTGGCCACCCTGTGAAACTTCGGCATTCGAGGTCCTCTTCTGTTAAAACCCAACTCTTGGCTGGGCGCGGTGGCTCATGCCTGTAATCCCAGCACTTGGGGAGGCCGAGACTGGCAGATCACTCGAGGCTAGGAGTTCGAGACCAGCCTGG
>NW_012107585.1:9182863-9184621 GCF_000951045.1 Mandrillus leucophaeus | reverse complement strand
GCTGTGTTGCCCAGGCTGGAGTGCAGTGGCACGATCTCGGCTCACTGCAACCTCCGCCTCCCGGGTTCACGCCATTCTCCTGCCTCAGCCTCCTGAGAATAATAGATATTCTTGACCTCCTATTCCTCCAACAAGATGGCATTACACTAAACACAGGCATATGCTTGGGTATTTGTGGGAAATGCGGTTGAAGAATCAGACTACATCTCAATGGCCATTTCATTTATTAGGTAGTCGTTTAATTTTTGTGTGAACTTCTTGTTCATTACGCTTAATATTATGCCTCATTTGGAATCTGCTGTGAAGCTATACAGCGTGGTTTCTTCTGGACACAACTTTATAAATTCTTGTTACGAATTACAGGTTTGATCATTCCAGCAAATTGTGTGTCTCCTCTTGTAAATCTCCTATCAACTTCAGACCAGTCTCAACAGCTTGCGGTCCAACAGAAACAGCTATGGCAACAGCATCACCCTCAGAGCATCACCAACTTGAGCAACGCATAAAGAACAGACAGGTTTCAACATGGATGGATCTGAAATGCTGTTGAAGCATATCATTTGCATAAAAATCAGGGACAGTTTCCAAAGAATTATATATTTTTTTCAGTTGTGCTCTCTCTAGTTAGTTTTTTTGGAAGTAAGGACAAACCTGGAATAGATAGCAAAACTGAAAATCAGCAGTGCTGATGGTGGTACATATGTCTTTCCTTTTGCTTCTCCCCTGGTACTTCCCATCTGCTTTTACTTTGGGTGAGCAGAGCGGGATGTGTGCGTGCGTGTGTGTCAGTCTGTTTGTGAGTGTGTTAAAGGCTACAGACCACAGTTGGTTTAAAATGCTTGGAACTTCCCAAACTGGCTTTACTTTATGTTTATACAGTGCTCAGGGTTAACGCAGTACATCCATGCCATTGCTGTGGGAGGTATCCCCGGATGCATGTGTTTTGAGTCTATAAATATAGAAAATATATATTGGTTTCTTTTTCCAGCTTAATAGGTTTATTAAAGCATGAAATGAAAGGTTGCATATCATGCATTCAGGTTATTTTCTAATTTTTGTTCTGACAGTGCATGTCTTTGAAAGCATGCGTAAACAAGATTAACACAGAAGTCGAGTAACAGAGAGAAACATTTGTTAGATGTACAGCATTGGTTATTGCATTTTTATAGTGTTTATACCTGGGTATTGCTTCAAATCCTGCAGACCCCTCCTGCCCCTTCTCCCTGCCCTAGGTTTCTGGTCAAGGTAATGAGTACATACATTTTTCTGTGATAAAACTCTTAAAAGTTAATTTTAATGTATTAATAGTATTCCTAATGTGTGCTGCAGAAATGGCTGTAAGCCTCCTAAATTTACATTTTCAACTTAAAGGTAGTTTTAGAAAGAAGTACAAATTGGCTTTCATCTTGCAAACAATCGTTTTTTACTTCGTTATCTTAATTTACTTTATCACTCATAAAAAGGAAACCATACTTGAGTTGTAGACAATTGAGGAAACACTTGAGGCTTCTGCTGTATGTTTTTTTGTTACTGTTATTGTTACTCAGTAACTTGAATATTGTTTAATGTGTTGTAAGACATTGTAGAGTTTATCTCAAGCTGTTAAAAATGGTAATGTACAAATGTGAATAGACACTTATCTATATAATATGGGTAAGTTTTGTTTCGCCTATAATAGATGTTTATAAAAACAAGTGAGGGGACAGTTGGTCTTTTTATTTCCTTTTCTTTCTTTCTTTTTCTTTTTTTCTTTTTTTT
>NW_012107585.1:9176391-9181373 GCF_000951045.1 Mandrillus leucophaeus | reverse complement strand
CAACATGGCGAAACTCCATCTCTATCAATAAATACAAAAAATTAGCCACTAACTTCTGTAAAATAGGTCCATTCATTGCAGGATCTAAGTGTCACACCTGACTTCAGAGGCCTTGTTTGACTAACCCCATGTCCTCTTTGCCTCTGCAATGCCTTTTTCTTCTTTTTAGCAATATGGCTCTGAGCACAAAGGTTTGATTGGAAATCATGTTCGGGTTTTCAGAGTTTACAGTGTCGGTTGTACTGAAAACCACTTTCAGAGTCTAAAGCAGCTCAGATGTTATCTCTGGGGGAATTAATGTTCCCCTAATTTAGCAACCTCCATACCACAAGGTCTCTATCTGTAGTTACTGGGATTATCCAGATACACTATCAATGATACAAATTCATAGATGTATTAATGCATTTCTTTAAACATGACTTGATTAAGAAGCAGATATGTTAAGCAGTTTTCTTTTTCTGCTGCTAAATTGCAGTTAGACACTTCGATATCTTCTCTACATGTGTATATAAATTAGTAAGAACCTGCATTCAAAGCAATGTATTAGTGTGTGTATGTATCTATATATATTTATTCTAACTCAGCACTTCAGAAGCCTTTTTGAGTTACAACAATATTTTAGTTTGCTTCATCTGTAGAGGTAAAAGTTCTGTATTACCAAGCTCCAGAGGAATATGATATTTTACAGGCACAATTTTCTGGCTGTAGCCACTGCGGCATTCATTTGCTGGCCTCCATGGGATGCTGTTAGAACAATGTTAGCCGGCAAGAGAAGAAAGGGTACCAGGACAGCATTTACAGTTGTAGAATGGGAGCCTTCTTCCCTCTCCCCTCCACTTTCATTTTAGCATGAGAGAAAAAAACAATAGATTGGAAATGATTGTTGCATCTCACTTCATGAAAGTAGGGGCATAAGTTCCCTCTGGATCCTTTTCTTGACAAGCAGTCAGGAGGAAGGTCCCCATACACATGTCCCTGTGTGATACTTGGTAGTTTCTGAGAATGGTGCTACATAAGCGTTGCTGTTAGGCTGGGATCCTATTAACGAATGTTCGGTTAGTTCAGGCTTCCCAGTGGCAAAGGCAGACACCGTGGAGATGGACATTTACTGACTCCCCTTCTTTGTGGCTTCGGTCTCCCTGGCTAACACCACACCTGTGCGTACTGCGCTTGGCCCACTTTGCTGCAGAAACACAACGAGCGTTTCATGTCAGCTACAGCTGAGAGCAAAAACTGCAAAAAAAAGTCTCATTGGATGCCAGTTGTCTGATACAAATGCAGTGTCTTTTAAGTGACAGAAACACACCTAAATACCTGCAACTCAAGCTCGCTAGCATTTTTTTTCTGAGTACTTGAGATAAAATCCAAAACCCACCCTCTAATTTTATGCTGTATTTATATATATGTACATAAATGTATATATATAGAAATGTCGAGTTCTTCTGGATTCTGAATGTAAATAATTCTTGTAAATTGGGACTCCGCCCACCTGTTTCTCCCTTTTCCCTCTTCCCTTCAGCTCTATTTATTCTTTTCTTGACTTTCCCATATGGGGCATCTTACGACTTTTTTTGTTTTTTGTTTTTTGTTTTTCATTTAGAAAAGTATGGAAAACTTTTCATTTAGAAAAGTATTTGTTCCTGTATTTTAGAATTCAGTTTTGCATCTTTGCTGTAGAATTGCTGGTTTGTGTTACTGTTTTTTACTATGTCTTATTGTGTTTTGCATTTTTATTGTGTGCAATGCATTGTACTGGGGGGATGCACTTGAGCGCCGTTTCTGACGCTGACATTGTGTGGCTGCTCATGCTCCTTTATGTTCTTTGGAAGCTGTAGTGAGCCTGATGTTTTCACATTGTAAAAAATGCTTCCTGAGACTTCTTTAAAGCTCCTCTAACTTCTTCAGTGCATTTGGGATCAAACTTAGCTCTTAGATCAGCAAACCTGACTTGCTCCTACTTTTGCAGTTTTTCAGGCCTTACCATATTTCTTATCTCTGGCTTTCCACCTGATAGGAAAATCTTGCAGATTTGAAACAGTGGTTTCTGGCCTGCTGCTGCGGCAAATTCCCTATGTTTATTTAAGAAGTTGGGCCTATACTTTTAGCCTACGAATAATGAGTGATACTTGCAATGAACACAGGTAGCCTGCTGCTGTTTATAACCTGTTGAGGATATTTATAGCAGGCAGGAGGCAGACCTAGGGTGTTATTGACAGGTGACTTTAGAGAATGTACATCGGCGGGGCGCGGTGGCTCACGCCTGTAATCCCAGCACTTTGGGAGGCCGACGAGGGCGAAGCACGAGGTCAGGAGATCGAGACCATCCTGGCTAACATGGTGAAACCCTGTCTCTACTAAAAATACAAAAAAAAAATTAGCCGGGCGTAGTGGCGGGCGCCTGTAGTCCCAGCTACTCGGGAGGCTGAGGCAGGAGAAAGGCGTGAACCCGGGAGGCGGAGTTTGCAGTGAGCTGAGATGGCATCACTGCACTCTAGCCTGGGCAACAGAGCTAGACTCTGTCTCAAAAAAAAAAAAGTGTGCATTAAGGAACAATTGTCCTCCAAAAGAGAGCCAAGCAACTGCTGTGGAGCCTCCTAGGCTGACTCTGCTGGAGGGTGAGAGGCAGGTGCCCACTGCAGCGCTGGCCCCTGGGGTCCCCGGAGCGACTGTGCTCTCCACCCTTGTATCGGCGAGTGGATCTTGACTGCATCAGCCATAAGCCTAGAAGCAGAGCTGGATCGAGGTGTTTTTAATAATTGGAGTTGGGAAGACCCGGATGGCTCATGAAAATGGTGGTGTTTGGCACCCGGGAGGCAGACATTGGGTATTTGTTCACAATTTTGCACCTCTAAGAGCATGTTCCTTTATAGCTTTCAGGAAGGATTGCCGTGAGCGTCTTTGGGGCCTTTCATTCATGTACAAGTTTCATTCATTACTATTCAACTTGGTAGACTTGGTGAAAATGTAAAAGCATTCCATATTTGGATCAGTCTTGGGAACTAAATTTGTCGTGAATTGGGGCCTGTCACAGATTGCCTCCAGTGTGCATCCACCACTCAGACCCTCCTTGCTCAGTCTCCCTCTGGAGCCCATGGAGAAGCTGTGCTGTGGTTGGCAGTGCGGCCATCTGCGCTGCAGCAACATGGCAGGGTGCAGTCCAGCAAGACTGCCCTTTAGTGCAAGGCTAAGCTAGGAAAAGAAGCCCAAAAAAGCAGGTTCTTTTTGGTACTTGTAATTCAGGCATCCTCCAGAGTGAAGGCCACTCTACAGGCCCCTGGTGAGAACCTGCCTGGCTTTTCCACTGTGGGCCCCTAACCAGTACCCTGCCCTTGTGGCCCATTTGTGCCTGGGCAGATGTTTCTGGCCAGCAGACACTGAAGACCTTTTTGCTCTGACAGTATTTATGGCACTGAAGAGGATAAAGAAGCTTGAGCCTCTTTCTGACTCCCACTTTATGGGGCAGAGAGAGCTTTTTTTCTACGTAGCACATTGCAGTCTCACCGCTATCAGAACAATATCCTGTTCATGGTTTATACTGAATTTGCAAACTACTGATAGGAGTTTTCAATAACCACTTGTATCTTCCATCATCCATGAGAGGTGGGAAGAGGTACACTGTATCTCTGCAATAAAACTTTTGCCAGGTTCTACCTCCTCTGAGCAAAGGATACTTTTCTATGTAGGCGTAGATCATTCTCCTTTACTAATCTGACATGGTGCATCTGGAGACGTCTGATGGAATCCAAAGACAACTTGAAACAAAGGCGGATGTCAGCTCTTGGTTTGTTTTCATTTCGTTCTCTTTTAAATCTCCCTTTTGTTATCGCTCCTGTTGTAGCGTGTCCATCAGTGTGTGAAGGGTACGCCCTGTTCTAACGATACTGCGTTGCTGCATCCAGCCTTTCATGGGAGCTCAGTACGAAGTGTCCGGCATTGATTATCCTGACCACTTTTGATATGTAACTGAGAAATTTGGTCTCATGCAATAAAAATGTACTGGCTGCATTTTAGCAAGGTTTACTCTTGCAAGTAAAAACGATCAACCGTGAAGCATAACAAATTCTGTATTTAGTTTCTTTTGTTGTTGTGGTTTTTGTTTTGTTTTTTGTTTTTGTAAGATTCTCAATAAATTAAATACAAGTCGCTGGTTGTGCTTCCTTTGGGCGCTGTCTTCACAGATCTCATAAACATCTTCATAGTGTCTTTAAAAAAGTGTAAGTGCTGTCACCGTGCCTTTGCAGATGGCACAGGCACTGAGTCAGGGAGCCAACCAGGGTGGGGCGGTGCCCAGCCCAGGTGCAGTGTGTGGGCCCGGAGTGGGCTGCTGTCTCGGAGTGGGCTGCTGTCTCGGACTGCTGCGGAAGGTGGTGGGAGGGAGAAAGGGCTGGGATGCCAGTGGGAATCTTGAGCAGCGTTTAGTGCATGGCTTGTCTGGGAGTTTTTCTGTGATGATTGAAATACTTGGGAGAAGGATATTCAATTTTTAGCTTGAAATGCATAAGGGTATTCAATCAAATTTGTAAATAGCATTAATGGTTAGGGGGGATTTAACCTCCCGAATATATGAGATAATTGAGCATTACTTGAGGAACAAGTCAAAAGGAGGGAGTATTTTAACTAAAATTTGACTCAGTATTTTTGAGTTTGAAAACTGAAACAGGCTTTTAAATGTATAACCTTAATAAATTGGTTATTGGCCAGGCACAGTGACTCACACCTGTAATCCCAGCACTTTGGGAGGCCGAGGCGGGCGGATCACCTGAGGTCAGGAGTTCGAGACCAGCCTGGCCAATGTGGTGAAACCTCGTCTCTTCTGAAAGTTAGCTGGCGAGGTGGCAGACGCCTGTAATCCCAGCTACTTGGGAGGCTGAGGCAGGAGAAACTTGAACCTGGGAGGCAGAGGTGGCAGTGAGCCGAGATTGCGCCATTGCATTCCAGCCTGGGCAACGATAGCAGAACTCCATCTCAAAAAGTAAAAAATA
>NW_012107585.1:9174479-9175791 GCF_000951045.1 Mandrillus leucophaeus | reverse complement strand
AGTACTGTGGTGTGATCTCGGCTCACTGCAACCTGTCTCCTAAGTTCAAGGGATTCTCCTGCCTCAGCCTCTCAAGTATCTGGGATTACAGGCGCCCGCCACCATGCCCAGCTAATATTTGTATTTTTAGTGGAGGTGGGGTTTCGCCATGTTGGCCAGGCTGATGTTGAACTGTTGGCCTCAAGTGATCCACCTGCCTTGGCCCCCCAAAGTGCTGGGATTACATGTGGGAGCCAATGCACCCTGCTGGGTATTAATTTGAATAAGAAATAATGGCCGCTTGTGGTGGCTCATGCCTGTAATCCCAGCACTTTGGGAGGCCAAGGTGGGTGGATCACTTGAGGCCAGGAGTTTGAGACCAGCCTGGCCAACACGGCGAAACCCTGCTTCTACAAAAAATAATAAAAAATCACCTGGGCATGGTGCCATGTGCCTGTAGTCCCAGCTACTTGGGAAGCTGAGGGGCAGGATTGCCTGAGTCGGGGAGGTGGAGGCTACGGTGAGCCATGATTGCACCACTGCGCTCCAGCCTGGGTGACAGAGTAAGACCCTGTCCTAGAGGGTAAAAGATGAAAGCGAACTTTGGATCGTGCCTCCGCCAGCCCCCTTGTGTTTTTCTGTTAAAATTCCAGGCTGCTTTGAGCTTCCTTCCCTCAGGGTTTTGTTCTCCCCCAGTTTCGTTTTTGCTTCACCTTGGGTTGGCCTGGCCCTGTTGACATTTGAGCCAAGTCATTCTTTGCAGTGGAGGGATCCTGGGCACTGGCGGATGCTGAGCAGCATCCCTGGCCTCCAGCCGCAGATGCCAGGAGCACACATCCCCACATTTGTAACAAGCCAAAATCTCTCCAGACATTGGGAAATGTCCCCTGGGGGGCAAAATCAATCCTGGTTGAAAATCACTGCTCTAGGCAAATCAGTCATAGAGGAGAAAGCTGGTTGTGTGTGTGTACATGTGCATGTGTGCTTTTTACATAGAACAAGTCTTACGAACAAAGGGCACCACCCCCAAGATACAGAAAATACAAATGTTAACTGGCTGAGGGTTTGGAGTATGTACAATACAATTTCCATAAGTATGAATATTTATCAGCTAGTCATTTGAGAGCATGATGTAAAGAAGCCATCTGTGGAGGCCTTTATGAGAGAGAAGAGGCTAAAAGAAATGTGCAGAATGTTTATTTTTAGAGTCCAATTCTCAGTAAGTTGGCTCCGTCCTCTAAAGCTGCCCACTCTGGGTGGTAAGTGCCTTACTGGGTTGAGAGGGGCAAGGGACACTATTGGGTCCGAATCATCTTTTTTTTTTTTTTTTTTT
>NW_012107585.1:9170484-9172586 GCF_000951045.1 Mandrillus leucophaeus | reverse complement strand
AAACTTGTGTGAACTAAAACAGGAACTGGCCAACTATGGTCGGTCCGTGGGTCAAGGGGTCAAGTCCAGCCTGCCACCTGTTTTTCATTGGCTTTGTAAGCTGAGAATGGTTTTGAGAACATTTTTAAATGGTTGGAAAAAATAAAAAGAATTATTTTCTAACATGTGAGAAATATGTGAAATTCAAATTTCAGTGTCCATAAATAAAGTTTTATTGGAACACAGCCATGCCCATTCTCTTCTGTATTGTCTCTGGCAGCGTTAGAGCTGCAACAGCACCGTTGCATAGTTACAGAGCCTATATGGCCTACAAAGCCTGAAGTATTAATATTTGCTATCCAACCCTTTATGTAAAAGGCTTGTCAGCTCCTGGTCTAAAAACAAAAATAACGGGCTGGGCACGGTGGCTCACGCCTGTAATCCTAGCATTTTGGGAGGGCAAGGCGGGTGGATTGCCTGAGCTCAGGAGTTCGATACCATCCTGGGCAACATGGTGAAACCCTGTCTCTACTAAAATACAAAAAATTGACTGGGCATGGCAGCATGCGCCCGTAATCCCAGCTACTTGGGAGGCTGCAACAGGAGAATCAGTTGAACCTGATAGGTGGAGATGGCAGTGAGCCGAAATCGTGCCACTGCACTCCAGCCTGGGCGACAGAGCAAGACTCCATCTCAAAAAAAACAAACAATAAATAGCAGAAACAAAACTGAAAATTAGGGCCGGAAGTGCTGGCTCCTGCCTGTTATCCCAGCGCTGTGGGAGGGCAAGGTGGGTGAATTGCTTGAGACCAGGAGTTCGAGATCAGCCTGGGCAACATAGGAAGACCCCCCCATCTCTACAAAAAATAAAAATTAACGGGGCATAGTGGCTTACACCTGTGGTCCCAGCTACTCGGGAGGCTGAGGTGGGAGGATCTTCGGAGCTCGGGAAGTCAAAAAATAATAAGTAAATTTGGGAGTAGACCCCTGGTCATAGCCCAGATTGATAGAAGGAATGGTTGTATGTCCCGAATGCAGAGACCACGCTGGAATCAGCAACCGCGACGTCTTAGTCGTGACGCTTCACCCACCTGTTTGTTAGGTTGTCAAATGAGGGGTCTGGCCACCTACATGACTAGTTTCTTACATCAGTGGTCTTCAAGCCTTTTTGGTCACATACTCCAGATTAAAAAGATTTCTAGGCCAGGCACAGTGGCTCACACCTATAATCTCAGCACTTTGGGAGGCTGAGCTGGGAAGATCTCAAGCCCAGGAGTTCAAGACCAGCCTAGGCAACATGGCAAGACCCCATCTCTACAAAAAAATGCAAAAATTAGTTGGGCGTGGTGGTGCACGCCTGTAGCCCCAGCTACCTGGGAGGCTGGGGTGGGAGGATTTCTTGAGCCTGGGAGGCTGGGGCTGCAGTGAGCCGAGATAGTGCCACTGCACTCCAGCCTGGGTGACAGAGTGAAGGACACTGTCTGGAAAAAAAGTTTCCAGTGCATACCTCCACCTCTAGTATTGTTTATTAATATACTTGTAAGCTATAGTGGCTGCTGTCCTGATATGTACGCTGTATATCCCACATAAATAGGAGCTCTAATATTCCCTCCTGTGGGTCACCATTCTCACCACCTGGGGTCGGCACAGTTCTCAATGGAGCGGATTGCTTCAGAAAGTTTTTCAGTGTTGGAATCAGTTCCAGAATAAGGGCTTTCTCCATGGCCATATTTCCCTGAACGTCTTTGGTCTCAGCTGATCTTGGAAACTAAGTAAGGTGAGGCTTCTTTAGTACTTGGATGGCAGACCACCTCGGGATACTAGGTGCCGTAGGCTATACCTAAATCTTACAATACTTGGGGGGTGGTGGGGGGGAAGATATTTTTTAAAAAATAAAGGTTGACCTGGCACAATAGCTCACAGCTGTAACCCCAGCACTTTGGGAGGTCGAGACAGGCAGATCACTTGAGGTCAGGAGTTTGAGACCAGCTGGCCAACATGGTGAAACCCCGTCTCTACTAAAACTACAAAAAAAAAAAAAAAAAAAAAAAGCCAGGTGTGGTGGGCGGCTTTAATCCCAGCTACTCAGGAGGCTGAAGCAGGAGAATTACTTGAACCCGGGA
>NW_012107585.1:9167651-9169384 GCF_000951045.1 Mandrillus leucophaeus | reverse complement strand
CGTGGTGGCGCGTGCCTGTAGTCCCAGCTACTCGGGAGGCTGAGGCAGGAGAATCACTTGAACCCAGGAGGCAGAGGTTGCAGTGAGCTGAGATCGCACCACTGCTCTCCAGCCTAGCGACAGAG
The DNA here is from genome assembly GCF_000951045.1 of Mandrillus leucophaeus. NCBI lineage: Eukaryota > Metazoa > Chordata > Mammalia > Primates > Cercopithecidae > Mandrillus > Mandrillus leucophaeus. Next base: position 9,169,259 of record NW_012107585.1, on the reverse strand, counting down.
CAAGACTCCGTCTCAAAAAATAAATAAAAATAAAGACATTACATTGAAAACTATAGAACATTGTTGACGTTAAAAAAATTAAATAAGACCTAAAATATAGAAGGAGATCCTGTGTTCATGGATTGGAAGACAATATTGCAATTAAAATAGCAATACTCCCGAATAGATACACAGATTTAATACAAGCTCATCAAAATTCCAATTTTGTGTGTGTGTGTGTGTGTTTTTTTTTCCCCCAGGAAGGGACAAGCTGATCCTAAAACTCATACAGAAATAAATGCAAGTAACCCAAAATAGCCAAAAGCAGTCTTGAAAAAGAAGAACAAAGTTGGGAGAGTCATACTTCCCGATTCCAAAACTTACTATAAAACTACAGAAATCAAGGCAGTGTGGTACTAGAATAGGGATAAACAAGTTGAACAGTGGAACAGAATCGAGAGGCTGGAAATAAACCTTCACACTCATCATCAATTGATTTCCAACAAGGGTATCAAGACAATTCTGTGAAGGAAAGGAATAGTTTTTTCAACAAAATTGCTGAGAGAAGTTCAAGACTAGCCTGGCCAAGATGGTGAAACCCCGTCTCTACTAAAAATACAAAAAATTAGCCGGGCATGGTGGCAGGCACCTGTAATCCCAGCTACTTGAGAGGCCGAGGCAAAGAATTGCTTGAACCCAGGAGGCAGAGGTTGCAGTGAACCGAGATCGCGCCACTGCACTCCAGCCTGGGCGACAGAGTGAGACTCCATCTCAAAAAAAAAAGATGTGCTGATATCCACATGTAAAGAATGAATTTGGATCCATCTCACACCATATACAAAAAATAACTAAAAATGCTTTGGGAGGCTGAGGCAGGCCAATCACCCGAGGTCAGGCATTCAAGACCAGCCTGGCCAACATGGTGAAACCCCATCTCTACAAAAATACAAAAATTAGCCAGGCACGATTGCAGCGCCTGTAATCCCAGCTACTTGGGAAGCTGAGGTGGGAGAATCGCTTGAACCCAGAAGGCAGAGGCTGTAGTGAGCCAAGATCATGCCATTGCGCTCCAGCCTGGGCAACAGGGCAAGACTGTCTTAAAAACAAAACTAGAAGCTGGGCGTGTTGGCTCACGCTTGTAATCCCAGCACTTTGGGAGGCCAGTCAGGTGGATCACAAGGTCAAGAGATAGAGACCATCCTGGCCAACATGGTGAAACCCCACCTCTACTAAAAAAAACACAAAAAATTGGCCGGGTGTGGTGGCGGACGCCTGTAGTCCTAGCTACTTGGGAGGCTGAGGCAGGAGAGTGGTGTGAACCCAGGAGGCAGAGCTTGCAGTGAGCCCAGATCACGCCACTGCACTCCAGCCTGGGCGATAGAGTGAGACTCTGTCTCAAAACAAAACAAAACTAGGGGCCGGGCACGGTGGCTTATGCCTGTAATCCCAGCACTTTGGGAGGCCAGGGTGGGTGGATAACCTGAGGTCGGGAGTTCAAGACCAGCCTGACCAACATAGAGAAACCCCGTCTTTACTAAAAATACAAAATTAGCTGGGCATGGTGGTGTATGCCTGTAATCCCAGTTACTAGGGAAGCTGAGGCAGGAGAATCGCTTGAATGAACCTGGG
>NW_012107585.1:9161490-9163000 GCF_000951045.1 Mandrillus leucophaeus | reverse complement strand
TGAGACGGAGTTTCGCTCTTGTCACCCAGGCTGGAGTGTGGTGGCGCCATCTCGGCTCACTGCAACCTCTGCCTCCCAGGTTCAAGCGATTCTCCTGCCTTAGCCTCCCAAGTACCTGGGATTACAGGTGCCTGCCACCACGCCTGGCTAATTTTTGTATTTTTAGTAGAGATGGGGTTTCTCCATGTTGGCCAGGCTGGTCTTGAACTCCTGACCTCACAATCCTCCCACCTCAACCTCCCAAAGTGCTGGGATTACAAGTGTGAGCCACCGTGCCCAGCCACAGTGATTATTTCCTAATTAAAAGATGATGATGGCGGGGCAAGGTGGCTCATGCCTGTAATCCCAGCACTTCGGGAGGTCGAAGCGGGCGGATCACCTGAGGTCAGGCGTTCAAGACCAGCCTGCCCAACATGGCAAAACCCCGTCTCTACTAAAAATACAAAAAATTAGCTGAGCATGGTGGCAGGCACCTATAATCCTGGGTACTCAGGAGGCTGAGGCAGGAGAATTGATTGAACCCGGGAGGCAGAGGTTGCAGTGAGCTGAGAACACGCCACTGCACTCCAGCCTGGGTGACGAAGCAAGACTCCATCTCAAAAAAAAAAAAAAAAATCACAGTGTCATGCAAAGGTAAGATGGGCTAGATGCCTGTTAAATACTTCATGTTACTTTTTTTTTTTTGAGACAGTCTTACTCTATTTTTAGTAAAGACAGGATTTCACCATCTTGGCCAGGTTGGTCTCGAACTCCCGATGTCGTGATCCGCCCACCTCGGCCTCCCAAAGTGCTGGGATTATAGGCGTGAGCCAGTGCGCCCCGCCCAAACCATATTAATTGTAGGTAATTCAACAGCATGAACCTGTAAGTCATGTTTTGTGAAGATACCTACTGGTGGTAGGAACAAGAGGCCCTACAGTCTCTTCCACCTCTACTCCTGGATACAGGTAAATTATGCAAAGCTCTCAATTTCTGCACTGATGCCAGATTTCTGTTTAGCTTTCTGTTCCCACAGTTTGTACTTTCTGTGTGTGTCTTATTTGGAGGTACTGATATGAAGATAGGTTTATTATGTCCTCAAATGTCCCATTTTTTTTTCCCCCTGCCTATGGGGAAACAGACTTAAACAAATTTGTGGACAGGCACAGTGGCTCACGCCTGTAATCCCAACACTGGAAGACCAAGGCGGGCCTCCTGTGTGAGGTCAGGAGTTCGGGACCAGCCTGGCCAACATGGTGAAACTCTGTCTCTACTAAAAATACAAAAATTAGTCGGGTGTGGTGGTGGGCGCCTGTAAATTCCAGCTACTTGGGAGGCTGAGGCAGAAGAATCACTTGAACCCGGGAGGCGGAGTTGCGATGAGGCAAGATAGTGCCATTTTCAGCCTGGGCACCAAGAGCAAAACTCCAGCTCAAAAAAAAAAGCCTGGTGTGGTGGCTCACGCCTGTAATCCCAGCACTTTGGGAGGCCAAGGCGGGTGGATCACCTGAGGTCGGGAGTTTGAGACCAG
>NW_012107585.1:9160055-9160626 GCF_000951045.1 Mandrillus leucophaeus | reverse complement strand
GGAGGTTGCAGTGAGCCAGGATTGTGCCATTGCACTCCAGTCTGGGCAACAAGAGCAAGACTCCATCTCAAAAAAATAAAAATAAAAATAAAAAAATAAAATAAAACAGGGTGATGATAATGTTCTTCCTTGGCCCCCCAAAGTGCTGGGATTACGTGTGTGAGCCAATGCACCCTGCTGGGTATTAATTTGAATAAGAAATAATGGCCGCTTGTGGTGGCTCACACCTGTAATCCCAGCACTTTGGGAGGCTGAGGCGAGCGGATCACGAGGTCAGGAGATCAAGACCATCCTGGCTAACATGGTGAAATCCTGTCTCCACAAAAAATACAAAAACAAAAAAATTAGCTGAGTGTGGTGGCGGGCGGGAGGAGGCTGAGGTGGGAGAATGGCATGAACCCGGGAGGCAGAGCTTGCAGTGAGCCAAGATGGCACCCCTGCACTCCAGCCTGGGCAGCAGAGCAAGACTCCTTCTCAAAAAAAAAAAAAAAAAGTTCTAGAGTTAGATAGTGCATTAGAGTTGCACAACTCTGTGAATACGCTAAAAATCACTGAATTACATACTTTTTCA
>NW_012107585.1:9156677-9160005 GCF_000951045.1 Mandrillus leucophaeus | reverse complement strand
AAAAAAAAAAAAAAAAAAATTCTAGAGTCATGCATTTGTTCAAAAGAAATAAGAAAAAAAAAATACAGAAGTTAGCCAGTTGTGGTGGCCTATACCTATAGTCCCACCTACTTGAGAGACTGATGCGGGAGGATTGCTTGAGCCCAAGAGTTCAAGGTTCCAGGGAGCTAGGATCATGCCGTGGCACTCCGGCCTGGGTGACAGAGACCCTGTCTCTTAAAAAAAAAAAAAAAAAGAGGTGCAGTGCAGTCACTATGGAAAGCAGTTTGGCAGTTCCTCAAAAAGTGAAACAGAGTTATCATTTGACCCACCAGCTCCATTTCTGAGTATAAACCCAAAGGAACTGAAGACATGTTCTCACAAAAGCTTGTATACAAATGAGGACAGCAGCAGTCTTCGTCATAGCCACCATAGCCAAAAAGTACAAATAACTCAAATGTCAATCAACTGATTAATGGATAAACCAAATGGGGTACATTCATACCATGCAATATTCAGCCCTGAAGAGGAAGGAAATGCTGGAATGCTACCTACTACAACATGGATGAACCCTGAAACGCTGTGTATGGCAAGTGGAAGAAGCCAGACACAAAAGGCCATATAACGTACCATGCTATTTACATGAAATGTCCTGAATAGGAAATCCAAGTAAATTAGTCATTGCCTAAAGCTGGAGAGAATGAGGAATGAGAAGTGACGACTACTACTGGGTATGAAGTTTCTTTTTATTTTATTTAATTAATTTATTTTTTTTGAGACGGGGTCTTGCTCCATCACCCAGGCTGGAGTGCAGTGGCACGATCTTGGCTCACTGCAACCTCAGGAGGCTGAGGCAGGAGAATGGCGTGAACCCGGGAAGCGGAGCCTGCAGTGAGCTGAGATCCTGCCACTGCGCTCCAGCCTGGGTGACAGACAGAGCGAGACTTTGTCTTTAAATAAACAAATAAATATCAAATGAGTGGGCTGGGAGTGGTGGCTCCCACCTGTAATCCCAGCATGATGGGAGGCCAAGGCGGGCGGATCACCTGAGGTCAGCAGTTCGAGACCAGCCTGGCTAACATGGTGAAACCCTGTCTCTACCCAAAATACCAAAATTAGCCAGGCATGGTAGTGGGTGCTTGTAATCCCAGCTACTGGAGAGGCTGAGGCAGGAGAATCGCTTGAACCTGGGAGGTGGAGGTTGCAGTGAGCCAGGATTGTGCCATTGCACTCCAGTCTGGGCAACAAGAGCAAGACTCCATCTCAAAAAAATAAAAATAAAAATAAAAAAATAAAATAAAACAGGGTGATGATAATGTTCTTCCTTGGCCCCCCAAAGTGCTGGGATTACGTGTGTGAGCCAATGCACCCTGCTGGGTATTAATTTGAATAAGAAATAATGGCCGCTTGTGGTGGCTCACACCTGTAATCCCAGCACTTTGGGAGGCTGAGGCGAGCGGATCACGAGGTCAGGAGATCAAGACCATCCTGGCTAACATGGTGAAATCCTGTCTCCACAAAAAATACAAAAACAAAAAAATTAGCTGAGTGTGGTGGCGGGCGGGAGGAGGCTGAGGTGGGAGAATGGCATGAACCCGGGAGGCAGAGCTTGCAGTGAGCCAAGATGGCACCCCTGCACTCCAGCCTGGGCAGCAGAGCAAGACTCCTTCTCAAAAAAAAAAAAAAAAAGTTCTAGAGTTAGATAGTGCATTAGAGTTGCACAACTCTGTGAATACGCTAAAAATCACTGAATTACATACTTTTTCAGGGGGTTAGGGGACAGAGTCTCACTGTCACCCAGGCTGGAGTGCAGTGTCCTGATCTTGGCTCACTGCAGCCTCGACCTCCCCAAAGTTAGGTGATCCCCCTACCTCAGCCTCCTGAGTAGCTGGGACTACAGGTTAGCCTCCACTTTTGGCTAATGTTTAGTAGAGATGTGGTCTTGTTATGTTTCCTGGGCTGGTCTCAGACTCCTGGGCTCAAGAGATCTGCCCACCTCAGCCTCACGAAGTGCTGGGATTACAGGCGCGCACCATCACGCCCGGCTTTTTTTTTTTTTTTTTTTTTTTGGTATTTTAGTAGAGACGGGGTTTCACCATGTTGGTCAGGATGGTCTTGATCTCCTGACCTTGTGATCCGCCCACCTCGGCCTCCTGAAGTGTTGGGATTACAGGTGTGAGCCACCGTGTCTGGCTGAGTTGTATATAGATACATATTTTTTGAGACTGAGTCTCGCTCTGTCACCCAGGCTGGAGTGCAGTGGCGCTCTCTCAGCTCACTGCAAGCTCCGCCTCCCCGGTCAAGTGATTCTCCTGCCTCAGCCTACTGAGTAGCTGGGACTACAGGCACCTGCCACCACGCCCGGCTAACTTTTTTGTATTTTTAGTAGGGATGGGGTTTCATCGTGTTAGCCAGGATGGTCTCGATCTCCTGACCTCGTGATCCGACCACCTCTGTCTCCCAAAGTGCTGGGATTACAGGCGTGAGCCACCGCACCCGGCCTCTAAGTTGTATACTTTTAAAGGGTGAATTTTATGCTAAGTGAATAATATCTCAATTAGAATAAAAAATGGAAACATTTTTTTCTTTTCTTTCGGTTTTTTTTTTTTTTTTTTTTTTGAGACACAGTTTTGTTCTATCGCCCAGGCTGGAGCAGTGGTGCCATTACAGGTCGGTGAAACCTCTGCTTTCTGGGCTCCAGTGATCCTCCCACCGCAGCAGCTCAGCCTCCAGAGTAGCTGGGACCATGGGCGCATGTCACTATGCCCTAGCTAATTTTTGTATTTTTAGTAGAAATGGGTGCTTTCTATGTTGCCCATGCTGGTCTTGAACCCCTGGGCTCAACTGATCTGCCTGCCTTGACCTTCCGTAGTACTGGGATTACAGAAGTGAGCCATCGTGCCCAGCTGAAACATTTTTTTTTTCTTTGAGATGGAGTCTCGCCCTGTCACCCAGGTTTGAGTGCAGTGGCTCGATCTCGGCTCACTGCAACCTCCACCTCCTGGGTTCAAGCAATTCTACCTCAGCCTCTTGAATAGCTGGGACTAAGTCACGCGCCACCACACCCACCTAATTTTTGTATTTTTAGTTAAGATGGGGTTTCACCATGTTGGCCTGGCTAGTCTCAATCTCCTGACCTCAGGTGATCCGCCTGCCTTGGTCTCCCAAAGTGCTGGAATTACAGGAGTGAGCTGAAACTTTTTATTTTTATTTTTTCCTGAGGCAGAATCTTGCTCTGTCACCCAGGCTGGAGTGCAAGTGGCAGGATCTCAGCTCACTGCAACCTCCTCAACCCCGGGTTCAAGCGATTCTCTTGTCTCAACCTCCCAAGTAGCTGGGATTACAGGTG
>NW_012107585.1:9154475-9156627 GCF_000951045.1 Mandrillus leucophaeus | reverse complement strand
CAGGAGTGAGCTGAAACTTTTTATTTTTATTTTTTCCTGAGGCAGAATCTTGCTCTGTCACCCAGGCTGGAGTGCAAGTGGCAGGATCTCAGCTCACTGCAACCTCCTCAACCCCGGGTTCAAGCGATTCTCTTGTCTCAACCTCCCAAGTAGCTGGGATTACAGGTGCCCACCACCACGCTCGGCTAATTTTTTCTATTTTTATTATTTTTATATTTTTGAGACAGAATCTCGCTCTCTCACCCAGACTGGAGTGCAGTGGCGCGATCTGGGCTCACTGCAAGCTCCGCCTCCCGGGTTCACTCCATTCTCCTGCCTCAGCCTCCCCAGTAGCTGGGACTACAGGCACCCGCGCTAGTTTTTTTTGTATTTTTAGTAGAGATGGGGTTTCATCGTGTTAGCCAGGATGGTCTTGATCTCCTGACCTCATGATCCACCCGCCTCAGCCTCTCAAAGTGCTGGGATTACAGGCGTGAGCCACCTCGCTCAGCCACCAGTTTTTAAATGATGTCATGGACTTAGAGTCAGGAGTGGGGACAATGGAAAAAACACAACACTATTGGCTGACACCTGTAATCCCAGTGCTTTGAGGTGGAGGTGGAGGCAGGAGGATCACTTGAGCCCAATAGCTCGAAGCTACAGTAAGCTGTGATCAAGCCACTGCACTCCAGCCTGGGTGACAGAGGGAGACAATGTGGAAATAGACTGGTTCAGAGTACTCATAGAAGGGACTGGGCCTGCCAGTGAGATCTGGATTCTTGCCCTGAGGAAATGGAGGCCTAGTCAAACAGTCAGTGGGTGGGGGAGTCAGAGTCAGTACCCGGTGTGTACGCCTCAGGAGCCCTCTGCTAGTAGCTGCAGCCCTGCACTGTTCCATATGGTGACCCCTAGCTGTGGTGGCTACTGAGCGCTGAAACATGGCTACTCTGAATTAAAATGTGCTGTAAGTATAAAACACACACTGGATTGTGAAGACTTAGTATAAGAGAATGTAAAGTGTCTTATTAATAATTCCCTTTAATTCATTATATAGTGAAATCACGCTGTTCTGGAGCTATTGTTAAATAAAACATGTTAAAATCAATTTCACCAGTGTTTTTTTACTTTCTCAAATGTGACTACTGAAAAATTGAAAATTACTTTTGTGGCTGGCATGCTATTTCCATTGGACAGTGCTGCTCTAGAGGACTAGGCGCCTGGGACCAGCCACATGGGTGGCATTAATTTATTCATGGAATAAGGTTTCACTGAGCATCCTTCGCTAGTGCTGGTCTACAGCTGATCTCAAGGGTGGGGGTTAAGCTGGGGAGGGGGTGTCGTCGCCTGCACCTTTGGTCCTAAAGGAGAAGGCAGGCCTGGGTGGGCATCCCTAGGTGGGTGCTTTTGTTACCAGATCCGGAGATGATGCTTGCACGCCTGTGTCTAATTAAATCTGCAAACCATGGCGATTAAAAACAACAGAAAAGGGTGGGCATCTTATGTATTTTAACGAGCTTTACTACTTCGGCAGAACTCCAAAATTAAAAAAAAAAAAAAAAAAAAAAAAAAAAAAAAAAAGAGAACAAACCCACAACCTTCAGGTTATTCATCTAATCCAAATCCAAAATACACTCGATGATTACATTTCAATCAGATCCGAAGATGGGCTGGGGGTGGGGTCGAAGGAAGATCTAAAATTGCCCCATAAACTCCAGGGGGTAGAAACTTTGCCAAGTTCAGTTCTTGTATCCTCAGCGCTTGGAACAGTGAGTGGCGCATAGTAGGTGCTTCCCTTAAATACTGGAGTGAGTCTACGCACGAAATTGTACGATTCAGGGGTGAGTTTTCCGGGAAGGGGGATGAGGGGTGGAGAAGGCCTCTAGCTTTTGTCAGTCTCACAGGAGTCTTGGATCCCCAAAGGGTTAAAAACCACTTCATAAAGACAGAGACATGAAATTTATTTGAAATCAATGTCAAGCATCAGTTATTCGAATCCTGGGGCTTGGCCAGACCCGGGCGTCTGGAATGATCTACGTGCTTAAATACACCACTCGCCACCATTTTCTCCAGGTAATTTTCCATCCCTGCCCCCACCGTCAAGGGGAAGAAAGTGCTCCTCGGATCCCGGCCGCCTTGGCCTCCTGCAGCTGCCGCGGGGGCGGCCCCCAGTGCA
>NW_012107585.1:9146226-9153220 GCF_000951045.1 Mandrillus leucophaeus | reverse complement strand
AAGCCGGGAGGGGCTCCCCTCGACCTTCCTGGGGCTGCGGCGGCAGCCGGGCGCTCCCAGGAAACTCCTCCAGAAGTTGTCAGGCAGCTGCGGGCTGAGCCCAGGGGACCGAGGGAGCCGTGGGGAGTGGGCGCAACATTGAGGGATTGGTAGGTGCCGGGCTTTGTGACCTCACTGGGGCCCCTCTTCTCTGACACTTGGTCGGAAACAGACTTCCCAAAAGGCGGTTGTGTTGCGGGGCGTGGGGGGTAAGGACTCGGAGGGAAAGGAGTGGCCCCGTTGGTCACCGGTGCCACGCTGGCTCTCCTGCTCGAGTTTTGGGCCTTGTTTGCAAACGTTGACTTCATAAACCTCCCACATCCGAAGTAGGACCCATAAAAACGATATTTAAAAAAACCCTTGGACACTGAGGTGTAGGGGCAGGAAAGGGTTAAGCGTCAGGGTGCTGAGGGAGAGTTGAATTGCTCACTTGTGGGCTCGGAGTCCCAAAGAGCAAACAGCCACTGTTTTCTTCTCAAACATTCTCACCTCCTCTGGGGTCCGCAGACCTTACAAAGACGGGCTTTGTTGCCAGGTAGGACTGCCAGCAGCGTTCTTCCTCTGGCCTGTGGGGAGGGCAGGGGCTGGTGTTGCCAGCCTGGGCAAGGCTGACAGCTCAGGCTTGACCTGGTGTCATTGGAGCCGGGGCCCTAAACTGGGACCTTCAGGGTTTGGGGTCACAGGGATAGCGGCACTCACGGGGACCCCTGAAGTCCTGTTCTGAGCTGGCTGCACCTGTATTCAGCTTTTCTTCTCTTTCTCCTGTGGAGAATTTCAGGAGTGCCGAGATCCCCAGATCTGGGCTTTTTGGTGCCCCTCCCTCTCCCCCATGGACCCTTTTGCAGAACCCCAGCTCCCCTCCTGCAATTTGCATCCAAGATGGACTCTCCGCTGCCGCCGCTGCTCCTCCGGCTTCCTTGTCATCATCCCTCACGCCCTGCAGCCCTGCCTCCTGCTCACGGGTTGCCAAGCCGCGGCCTGGCCGGTGGTGGCAGTGGCGGAGTTAGACAAAGCCCCCGCCTCCCCCGCCCCAGAGCCCCCCAGGCGCCCCAAGTGGCGGGAAGGCCGCCAGCTCCCCAGGCCCCGGCGCTCTTTGTCTGGCGTGGGGGCGGGGAGCCGCGCCTGGCCCCAGGAGCTTCCTGGCCTCTGCCAACCCCTCGCTCCTGCACACTGCGCTCATTGTCTGAGATGCGCCGAGACGGCCTGCGCTGACGTGGTCCCTGTGTCCCGGTCCCTGTGTCTGCAGGAAGGAGTGACCATGAGTGGAACTCGGGGCATTTCCGCCATCTCTCTCCAGGACTAGACACCCCCCCCCCAACCCTGAACAAGGGACTGGCCTGGACAGAGCATTGGAGTCACCGAGCTATTGCTCCTCGTCCCCCCAGCCAAAATGGGACAATTTCTCATTCCTCCTTCCTCTCAGCCCCGCAAAACCTAACCCCGGTATCATCAAATAGTAGGGTCTGGAGCCCGTAGACCTTCTCTTGGGAAGCACTGCCTCTAACAAATGGAGAAACTGAGGACTGGAGGGCGGGGGGCCTGTCTGAGGTCACACAGCCAGGAATGGCACAGCTGGGGCTGGCGCCAAGTCCAGTGGGGAGGACAGAAAAGGAGAGGTGAGGAGCAGTGGGCAAAGCAGTTGGGGAAGAGGACGGGGGCACACCGAGTTGATTCGAGGGTGCATGGGAAGTGGCTAGCGCCCCTCCTGCCAGGCTGCTGGGATCTTGCAAACCCCCAGGGTCCTGTGCTCCATGGTCCCTCCCAGAGACTGGCCCTCGAGGCCAGAGAGGTGAAGCTACCAGGATCGAAACCCAGGTCTCTGCCAGCAGAGCCTGTGTTCCCCATGCCACGCTTGCTGCCACATCAGAAGCTCAGGAAACTGGGGTTTGGCGGATGTGGTGAGGGGGCGCTGGGGGACATCACCCTGCCCAATTCCTGCAGTGGCCGTGGACGTGCTGGATATCGCGGGCGTAGTGCTTCCCCATCCCAAGCCGCCCGTCCCTGTAGCACACGTGTCTCGTCATCCCCATGTGGGAGGCATGGAAACTGAGGCTTGGAGTGGCATGGTGCTCTGCCCAGTTCAGGATCCAAGTCCACGTTTCCAGGTCCAGCCCAAGCTGGAACATAACCCTGGGCTGCAGTGGCGGCATCCAGGGCTGACCTGAGACTCAGGGAGACAACTCGGGGCTGTCCCCGCTCCCGGATGCTCCCGGACAGAGGGGCAGGTGCTGAGGTAGCTGGCTCCCTGCATGGAGGGGCAGGTGCTCTGCTGTGTGCCCTGGGGCAACTCCCTCAGGTCCATGTCTCTAAATAGAGGGGCCTGGAGCCAGGGTTCTCCAGGGCTCCTCCCGGCTCCCCCAGCCTGAGGCCCTGAACTTCCTTCCTCCTCTGCCCCTCCCCTCACCCACACCAAGCGAGCAGCTGGTGGGTTTGGCCAGCCTGGCACCAGCTGTCCATCCCCGAGGCCAAGTCTGCAGCGCCCGCTGTGTGTGTGAGAGAGAGACCGTGTGGCTCTGGGGGCGGCAGGCGGGCAGCTGCCGAGGAGGACTAGGTAAATTCTCCATGGTTACCGCTGTTTGTCATTCTGCAGGATATCCTTTACCCGCTAATGGCCACTGGGACGCCATTGCGGGGCCGCGTGCTCCCAGCCTCAGACTCCCCTCCCAGATCCAGGAGGCTGCGTTCTGGGCTGGGCCCTGCTTGGTCACTGACTGCAGCCCTGGACAGGCCCCAATGTTGCATCCCATATGTGGGGCCTCAACCCTCCTCTCCTGGAATGCAGAGCCGTTGGGACATAGACTGCCAAGAGTCTGGTCCCCTCTTTGGGGAGGGGGAGACAGGCACAGAGAGGTTGAGGGGCTTTATCTGGGGCACACAGAGGCCGTGGTGTTCTCTAGATTCCTAATTTGATGTCCAGCGTGCCTGTCTCCAGCCAGGGTTGGGTCTCAAATACTCTAAGGCCTTCCCATCTTCCCCGTCATTGAGCACAGCAGAGATTTGGGCACATAGGACAAAAAGGCTTGGAAGCTCCGCTGGTTTGGACCAGCCTCCATGGCAGTGGGCTCTTGTGGTGTGATGTGGCCTCTAGGTTCTCAGCCTCTGGGGCCAGGACACAGGGAGAGGGGATGGGCAGGGATGAGGCCAGGAGTGGCAGTAATTTTATCTTTGGGAGCAGCCCTGCTGCTTGGAAGGTTCTGGTTGGATGGGACGGAGCTCTGTGAGGACCAGCAGCTGCTACAGAGCTGGGGATGGCCGAGTGCCTTGTAGCTACATTTCATTATCTGTCTTCTACACTGGTCAGACTGGAGGTGGAGAGCAGGGTTCTCTATCCTGCTACAGGTGGTGGTGTGGGTCCTGGGCAAGGGCCATTGCAGGACCTGGAGTCCTTGCCTTGGTACAACTGGCTGAGCTGACTCCTGGCCTCTCTCTCCCCACCCCACAGCTGGGAGTGTCCACTCTCCTTCCACCAGCATGGCGTCTTCACAGTACCGCCAGCTGCTCAGTGACTACGGGCCACCATCCCTAGGCTACACCCAGGTATGGCAATGGGGGTGATGGCATGGTGGGAGGGCTGGGGGGAGACATGCTCCCCACCATCAGAGGAGAGAAGCTGGTGGAAGAGACGAAGGAGCAGAAAGTATGGGACAGAGCTTTCTCAGCCCAAGGCCCTGACTGGGCTCTGGCTCAGAACACATCAGAATGGAGGGCACTGGGGACTGTGCTTCGCAGGGACGTGTGAGGTGGAGCGGACAGGAGAGCACCAGGAAGGGGCAGCAGCCCGAGCTGCGCTGCGGCCCCCACCCCACGCGCTCCTCTGGTGGGTCTCCTCACTTCTCTTTCCTGGGCAAGTGAGGCCTGACCTTGACCCTGGCTCTCCAAGCTGGGACAGAAAACGGCCGGTTCCCACTTGCTCTCCACGGTCGTGGGCCCAGCAGAGAGGAGGTGGCCTTGTCTCGAGAGCCAAGGTGCCTCTTGTCGAGGGCCAGTGTTTGAGAGTGTGGCCCAGGCGAGGCCGCTGCCTGGTTCCACCACTTTCCAGACTGTGACCCCCACTTGGTAACTGCCCAAGACCTGGGCTCCTCATCAGCCCAAGGGTGATCCTAGTACCCCCAGCCCAGGCTGGGGAACAGCAGGAATGGGGTAGCCACCATGTGAGCTGCACCCCACATCTCCAAGGGATGAGCCACCCTGTCGAAGGTCCCAGTGGGAAGATTCTCTCCCTGGCTGGGCCCCAGTGCCAGTGTTCTGAGGTCGCCACGGAGCCTGTTCCTTGCCGAGTGGGCGGCTCCCCGGCCATGCCCCGCCAAGCCATCCTGCCCCAGGAGGAGAAGCAGGTGCGGGCCCGTGAGCGGGACCAGCTGAAGAAGCGGTGGCTGCGGGAGGCCAGGCAGAGGCGCAGCTGGGAGTGGCAGTGCCACATTCTGGCCATGCGACGGCGGCGCCGAGACAGGCAGGAGGCCCGTGAGGCCTGGAGGCAGTGCCGTGGGGAGGCAGAGCAGCTGGACCAAGATGAGGACAGGAGGACAGAGCGCAAGGCCAGGGGACAGAGGCGGCGGTGGAGGAGGGAGGAGGCGAGGACCTTGCCCAGGGAGCTGGTGCAGCTCTGGGAGGAGGCAGCCAAGGGGAGGTGGTCTGGGCTTGCGGGCTTGCCGGGAGCCCAGCCTCGCTGATCCGGGTGCTTGCTGTGGGGCTCCCAGTGGTGGTGGGAGGAAAGGTTTTCTGGGGCGTGGGCCCTGTGGGTGGGAGGATGAGAGAAGGGAATGCATTCCAGGCTCTGGCGGGGCCATGGCCGATGGCTGTGGTCCTGGTGGCCCAGGTGTGGCCTCTGTCTCCCCACTGGCTTGGAGGCTCGGCACCTGGGATGTGCCCTCCTACTCATCTGCATCCTGGGAAATGCTGTTTGGACCCTTTTGTGCCAAGATGAGCTGGTTCCCCTGTTTTGTTCTTTGGAGATGATACACTTGCTTCCTGGAGGCGACTGGGTGGTCTTCCTGAGTGTGTGAGGATAGGAGGGTGAGGACCATCTCCCTAACCTGTAGTTGTCCCCTAGAATGGGACGTGTCTTGGCCCAGCTGAGGTGGCTACCCCAGGAGTCTAAGGCTGGACTGTGTTCCCTCCTCTGACCGGCCCAGGGGCCTCTCCACCCACCTGCCTGTGGCCTTGGGGTCAGGCTGCTGAACCCCTTTTTTTTTTTTTTGAGATGTTGAGATGGAGTCTTGCTCTGTCGCCCAGGCTGGAGTGCAGTGGAGCGATCTTGGCTCACTGCAACCTCTGCCTCGTGGATCTGGTCCAAGCAGTTCTCCTGCCTCAGCCTCCTGAGTAACTGGGACTACAGGTGCCCACCAACATGCCCAGCTAATTTTGCTGAACCAATTTCTTTTTTTTTTTTTTGAGACGGAGTCTCGCTCTGTCACCCAGGCTGGAGTGCAGTGGCCGGATCTCAGCTCACTGCAAGCTCCGCCTCCCGGGTTCAAGCCATTCTCCAGCCTCAGCCTCCCAAGTAGCTGGGACTACAGGCGCCCGCCACCTCGCCCGGCTAGTTTTTTGTATTTCTTAATAGAGACGGGGTTTCACCGTGTTAGCCAGGATGGTCTCGATCTCCTGACCTCGTGATCCGCCCCTCTCGGCCTCCCAAAGTGCTGGGATTACAGGCTTGAGCCACCGCGCCCGGCCATGCTGAACCAATTTCTTTCTGATTCTAGGGAACTGGGAACAGCCAAGTGCCCCAAAGCAAATACGCGGAGCTGCTGGCCATCATTGAAGAGCTGGGGAAGGAGATCAGACCCACGTACGCGGGGAGCAAGAGTGCCATGGAGAGACTGAAGCGCGGTGAGCCCGGCCCCGCTGCCCTGCCGTGACCACAGTCTAGGCCTTTAACTCTGGAAAGACTTTTGGGGAAAACGTGGGAGGGCGGGCTGGGGATGGGGCTCCTTCATCGGAGCTCCTGTCTTGTCACAGAGTTGCTGTCTGCTGTGGAGGCCTCAGGCGGGCGGTGGGTCTGGTGGCGAGGGGCCTGGGGGGCCGGATGCCTTCAGAGGGGTCTTCCGGGAAGGGCAGCCCAGCCAGGGAGCCCTTCTTACCCTGTGTGCTGCCAGGGGGTCTGCTGGCTTTCAAGGGTGTATTCAAACCACCCCCACCGCCCCCCCGGCCGCCACCACTCTCCCTCCTGCCTCCTGCCTGGTCTGCTTCTGTTGGCCGACACTGGTCCTAGGGAAGCCAGGCTCAGGGTTCTTTGGTGTCTGCACTGCCCTCTGCTGTCACCTCTTTGGAGCGAGACCCAAGGAAGTGTGTGGGTCTGGGGTGGGAGGCTGAGAGCAATTTGTTCTTTAATGACTGGAGAAGGAGGGCAGGCAGGAGATGACAGAGCACAAGGGAACTCATGTTAAGGTGTGACTGCCCGGCTGATTTTGAAAGGAGGTTAAATAGATTGCTATCTCCTGAAATAAAAAGGGAATGGAGGGAGAGCAGGATTTCTATTTTAGAAGGCGATAGTGCAGCGGAGCCATAGCCCATGAACTCATTCAAGATGAGGGGAGACTGGTCCTTTTTTTTTTTTTTTTGGGAGACGGAGTTTTACTCTTGTTGCCCAGGCTGCAATGCAATGGTGCAATCTTGGCTCACCGCAACCTCCGCCCGGGTTCAAGCGATTCTCCTGCCTCAGCCTACTAAGTAGCTGGGATTACAGGCATGTGCCACCAGGCCCGGCTAATTTTTTGTATTTCCAGTAGAGACAGGGTTTCTCCATGTTGTCAGGCTGGTCTTGAACTCCCAACCTCAGGTGATCTGCCTGCCTTGGCCACTCAAAGTGCTGGCATTACAGGCGTGAGCCACTGTGCCTGGCCCGGGACTTGGGGTTCTTAAAAAGGCTGGAGAAGCGACCTGGGAGGGGAACATTTTTTTTTTTTTTTTTTTGAGATGGAGTCTTGCTGTGTCACCCAGGCTGGAGTGCAGTGGC
>NW_012107585.1:9135016-9146036 GCF_000951045.1 Mandrillus leucophaeus | reverse complement strand
TTACAGGCGTGAGCCACCATGCCTGGCCTGGGAGAGGAACATTCTTTGGTTGTAAATCTGTAGGAAATATGGGGGCTGTAGTTGAAGTCATGACCCCAGTGACACGAGGGCCAGTTGAGGACAGGCTGCTGCCAGGAGCGGGGTTGCTCTGGAGTTCATGCAGCCTTTGTGAAGAGGTTGACGGATCTCAAAGCTAGGTTGGGACCAGCAGGGTTAGAGGATGTGATTGAAGAGGGCCTGGGGAAGGGATGCAGAACCCAACCCTGGTCTCGCCCAGAGAGTTGGGTGGTCCCAGGGCCGCTCTCTGGTAGCAGGGGTGCTGGTTACCCGAATGGAAATTCCTGGGAAGATGCTGGGTCCCAAAGTCCAACAGGTGATTTGCAGTTGCCCATAAAAGGCACTGCTTCAAGTCAGCAAATGCGTACTAGCTGCTAGTCTTGCAGTAACAAGGAAGACCCAGTGCCACCCCTTGGCCAACAGCCAAGCCCAAGCTGACCAAGCTCATGTCACAGCAGGGTGAAAACATGTCATAGAGGGGTCAGGGAGTTAGGAGCATAGGAGCGTTGTAGGTTGGTTGGCAACTGCAGCCCACGAGCCAAGAGCCAAGAATAGTGTGTTTTTCTTTTTTTTTTTTTTGAGACGGAGTCTTGCTCTGTCACCCAGGCTGGAATGCAGTGGTGCGATCTCGGCTCACTGCAACCCCTGCCTCCTGGGTTCAAGCAATTCTCCTGCCTCAGCCTCCTGAGTAGCTGGGATTATAGGTGCTCACCACCACGCCCAGCTAATTTTTGTATTTTTAGTAGAGATGGGGTTTTACCATGTTGGCCAGGCTGGTCTCAAACTCCTGACCTCAAGTGGCTAACTGCCCTTGCCTCCGAAACTGCTGGGATTACAGGTGTGAGCCACCGTGACAGGCATCGTTCTTAATGGTTGAAAAAAACAATGATTTTGGGACGTGTGAAAGTTATGTGAAATTCAGACTTAAGTGTTCATAAATAAAGGTTTGTGGGGCTAGGTGTGGTGGTGCATGCCTGTAATCCAGCAGTTTGGGAGGCTGAAGCCAGGAGCTCGAGTTCAGCCTGAACAACGTAGTGAGACTCCCATCTCTACAAATAATAATAAAACAGCCAGGCATGGTGGTGTGTGCCTATAGTCCCAGCTTCTCCAGAGGCTGAGGTGGGAGGTGATCAGGTGATCTGATCCTGGGAGGTTGAGGCTGCAGTGAACTGTGATTGTGGCCACTGCACTCCATCCTGGGTGACAGCAAGATGCTGTCTCAAAAAACATTTGAGTGTAGTAGTTGTGACACTGTGTAGCCTGCAAAGCCCAAAATATTTGCTGTCTGGTCCTCACACAAAACATTCTCCAAGGCTCTGAGTTAGATTCTAAGATTTGTGGGGCGATGATGTGGGATGTCATTCCCAGTGGCCTCTGGGAGTCATGGATTAGAAGGAACAGAATCCTCAGTGTCTATTAAAAGATCATATTTTATGAAGTTCAGTAGAGGCAGAAAGAAAAAAAGGTAACCACCAAACCATAGAGACAAAAGATTGGGGAAGATTCATTGGGCAGAAAGTAGCCGCAGAGTCTTGTGGGGATGTCCCCGTGGACCCAGGGTCCTGCATGGGCAGCAGTTAGTCCTCTGCGCCCTCATGTGTGTAGCTGGAGCCATTTTCTTGCTTACTTACGCTGGTCAAGCCCTTTCTAGAATTCAGACTGAAGAAGCCAGAGAAAAATCTCAACAGTGGGTCAAGCAAAAGAATTTGGGTGGAGACACGTCTTTTATTCAACAGTGTCATAGAAGGACAGCTTGCTGGTGCCACCTTGAATGCAGGAAAAAATGTTTAGAGAGACATGAAGAGTTGTGGTGAGGAGGGAAGGGCTTTAGGGGGATGGGATTGTTAGCATCCTTCAGGGTTGCTTGGATATAGGTTCCCCCAGTTCCCTTTCTGTCTGAGGGTTTTGTGGACAGGCTGTGGAAGGATGGATCCTCTTCCTGTTCCAGAATGGGCTCTACTGGCTGGTCCTGTGCACGGGCTGATCTCAGGTCTCTGCCTCTCTTTCAGGCATCATTCACGCTAGAGGACTGGTTCGGGAGTGCTTAGCAGAAACGGAACGGAATGCCAGATCCTAGCTGCCTTGTTGGTTTTGAAGGATTTCCATCTTTTTACAAGATGAGAAGTTACAGTTCATCTCCCCTGTTCAGATGAAACCCTTGTTTTCAAAATGGTTACAGTTTGTTTTTTCCTCCCATGGTTCACTTGGCTCTGAACCTACAGTCTCAAAGATTGAGAAAAGATTTTGCTGTTAATTAGGATTTGCATTTTAAGTAGTTAGGAACTGCCCAGGTTTTTTTGTTTTTTTAGCATTGATTTAAAAGATGCACGTAAAGTTATCTTACAGCAAACTGTAGTTTGCCTCCAAGACACCATTGTCTCCCTTTAATCTTCTCTTTTGAATGCATTTGTTACCCACGGTGTTCTTTGTTCCTTTTCATAAGCTAACACCGCTCTAGGGATTTTGTTTTTAATGCATATTGACAGCACCCTTTACTTAGTAGCTGGCTCCCATTTGCCATACAGTGTAGGTTCTGCTTAATGTAACTTCTTTTTTGCTTAAGCATTTGCATGACTATTAGTGCTTCAAAGTCAATTTTTAAAAATGCACAAGTTATAAATACAGAAGAAAGAGCAACCCACCAAACCTAACAAGGACCCCCGAACATTTTCATACTAAGACTGTAAGTAGATCTCAGTTCCGCGTTTATTGTAAGTTGATAAAAACATCTGGAAGAAAATGACTAAAACTGTTTGCATCTTTGTATGTATTTATTACTTGATGTAATAAAGCTTATTTTCATTAACAATTTGTATTAAAACGTGGGTTCCTTGAATTCTTTTTTTTTTTTTTTGAGACGGAGTCTCACTGTCACCCAGGCTAGGGTGCAGTGGCCGGATCTCAGCTCACTGCAAGCTCCGCCTCCCGGGTTTACGCCATTCTCCTGCCTCAGTCTCCCGAGTAGCTGGCACTACAGGCGCCCGCCACCTCGCCCGGCAAGTTTTTTGTATTTTTTAATAGAGACGGGGTTTCACCAGGTTAGCCAGGATGGTCTCGATCTCCTGACCTCGTGATCCGCCTGTCTCGGCCTCTCAAAGTGCTAGGATTACAGGCTTGAGCCACCGCGCCCGGCCGGGTTCCTTGAATTCTTACGTGGTTTTATTTTTTTGAGACAGGGTCTTGTTTTGCCACCCAGACTGGAGTGCAGTAATGTAATCTTGGCTCATCACAGCCTCAACCTCCTTCAAGCAATCCTCCCACTTCAGCCTCCCTAGTGGCTGGAACTACAGGTGTGTGCCACTACGCCTGAATAATTTTTAAAATACTTTTTGTATTGAATGAGTGGGTGTGTGGAAAAAAAAAAAATTTTTTTTTTGTAGACATGAGGTCTCACTATGTCGCCTAGGTTGGATCCTGGGCTCAAGTGATCCTTCCACCTTAGCCTCTCAAAGTACTGGGATTATAGGTGTGAACCACCATGCCGCATCTAAAGAAGTGCTGTTTTAAATAATCTCTCATGAAAGTGTTTGAAATGCTTGTTCCCCGGTGCCGTAAAGAAATAGCACTTGAACATTCATTTACTTAGCAAGGCCAGTTTTACTTCTTGCTGAAAGGGTACACTCGCCAGTTTTGCCATGAGAGTACACCGAACAAAGAGACCGGGTCATTTATAACCTGACGCGTCCACCCTACGGCTGTGTCTGGTTTCCATTGGCTGGAACGGGACCTCACATTCTCTATTTGTCCTGATTGGCTAGCAACTTAGAACTTTTTAAAAGAGGCAAAGGCAGAGGAGAACAAAGGAAGGAGGAAGTAACTTGTGGAATGGTGAGAAAGGTAAAAACACTTTTAAATAAGGAAGAGGAACAGGCTATGACCTAATGCTTGCTTGGACCAGTATAAGCATGCCAGGCAAATATTTAGGCTACACTGTGGGAGCTAAGAACATAAAGTACATTGATTTGTTTACCATGGCTAGCAGATAATTAAGAATGTTAGCATAGGTCTTTGAATAAATTTTGCTTCTAAGAGAAGTTACTATTTATTCCAAATTAAATGGGGAGGAAAGTCTTTGGAGAGGAACCTCTACTTTACTTTTTACAAGAGGTAGGAGATACCTGTTCAAAGTATATTTTCCCACCTGACCCGGAAACATTTTGGTGATGACATCATTAGCACAGTTGGCTGGGGAAAGAATGTGTTTGCTAAGTCGGAGGTAGGAATAAAGTGAAGTTGCATTATCGGTGTATTTTAAATGCAGCAGCAAATGTAAGTGTATGCTAGGAAAAAAAAATACCAGAAGCAGTTTTTTTTTTTTTAATTATGTTTTTTTTAGATGGAGTCTCCCTCTGTTGCCTACGCTAGAGTGCAGTGGCTTGATGTTGGTTCACTGCAATCTCTGCCTCCCAGGTTCAAGCGATTCTCCCAGCTTAGCCTCTGGAGTAGCTGGGATTACAGGAGCGTGCCACCACTCCCAGCTAATTTTTGTATTTTTAGTAGAGAGGGGATTTTACCATGTTGGTCAGGCTGGTCTCGAACTCCTCACCTCAGGTGACCCACCCGCCTTGGCCTCCCAAAGTGCTGGGATTATAGGCATGAGCCACCCTGCCCAACCAGGAGCAATATTATTGAGTTGGCCTATTGCCCCATGGTTAGGCCATTCTCAGTTCATAGGTGCTTATCCTGTGAGCTTTTGTTGGGTGCTAGAGGAATCTTTTTCATAAAGTGCAGCCCCTAAATTCAAGCTACTTCATAAGGTGCTCACTGGAAGAATCATCTGCTTTGGTGCCAGGGAAAAAATGGGCCACACTGGATGTGTTGAGAATCCACCTGGTGGTCTCTGACAATGCCTCTCAAAGGGATTTTAATTCTTACTCTGTATCTTAGGCCCTAAATGCCTGTAATGAGAATTTGCTTTGCTGAGCAGTAGACAAAGACAAATGAGACTTGTCTTTGATGCAGGCATCAGGCAAATTCTCAGCTGTGACAAGGCAGAAGGCCAACAGGAACAGGCTCTAGGGAAATGGGTGCTGTGTTCCCTTCCTGCATGTGGCAGAAAGTTGCAAAGGTATGAGGGAGGAGACAAATGGGAAACACTGTCCCTCATCTCCAGCTCCAAATTTCCCTTCCTACTTACTATTACTGATTTCTTAGGTGTCATTCTAGAGACTTTATTTTCTAAAGGGAGTTTGGGCTGGGGAAGGGTCTTGTACACTTGCAACAGGAGGTGTGAAATGAGCCCTGCATTGAATGTGTAAGTGTCCAAAGCGGTCACTGAGGTGAGAAGAGCCTTCATTGGCAGCCTCAAAGTGAAAGGTGTGCTTGAATGTATGCACTGCACAAGCGGCCTAGGCTGCTGGACAGACTGCAGAACTGAAGCAGGCCCTGCAACTGGCAATCTCACAATGGCCTTCTCACCTCCCAGTATTTTTCCCTATTTGTTTTCTAGGTGGACTCCAGAAGAGTTCTAACAAGCCAAGTTATTAAGCATGGCTTTAAAAAAAACAAAACCAACAAAACTCTAAGGTCAAATCCAGCTTGAGTAATGTAAATTTATAAGCAATCAGATTCTGGAACCTCACCTTTACAAATCTTGCAAATGAACACACAGGGAATATATTTCTACATCAGAGGCACAACTGGGCATCATGCAGCCTAGAAGCTAATGGAGCACATGGACAAGGAACGGAGCCTTTAACTCTTCCAACCATCTTGTTTTTTTTTTTTTTGAGACAAGAATCTTGCTCTGTCACTCACGCTGGAGTGCAGTGGCACAATCTCAGCTCACTGCAACCTCCGCCTCCCGGATTCAAGCAATTCTCCTGCCTCAGCCTCCCGAGTAGCTGGGATTACAGGCACGTGCCACCATGCCTGGCTAATTTTTGTACTTTTAGTAGAGACAGGGTTTCACCATGTTGGTCAGGCTGGTCTCGAACTCCTGACCTCGTGATCCACCCCGCCTCGGCCTCCCAAAGTGCTGGGATTACAGGCATGAGCCACTGCGCCCGGCCCTTGTTTTCTCTTTTACTGTCTTGAGCTGACATCGGGATAACTGATGTTTAAGTGTCACTGGGCAGCAGCTTCCCAGCAGATGAGAAGTTGCCACCAAATGCTATTAATGTTTGACTCAATTCTCCAGTTCTCCATAAAAACTGACTTTACTAATTTAAAAAAAAATTTATTATTACAAAACAGATACAATCACACAAAGGTACAACTTGAAATAGGGGTACACCCTTCTAACTACCACCCAGGTGAAGAAATAGAACTTTGTCAGGCACCCCAGAGCCCCTCCAAGTGCCTCATCACAGTGACAACTCCTTTCTTCCCTCTAGAAGTAGCCATTATCCTTGTAGAGTACTGACTCTGTGTTTATCGTTTTATCTTATTTTTTAAGAGACAGGGTCTTCTGTCACACAAGAACAAGTGGACAGGTGGAGTGCAGTGGTGTTCATAGCTCAGTGCAATCTTGAGCTCCTGGGCTCAGGTGATCTTCCTGCCTTAGCCTCCCAAAGTGCTGGGATTATAGGCGTGTGTCATTGTGCTCAACCTAGTTTTATTTATTTACTTTTTCTGAGACGGAGTCTTGCTCTGTCACCCAGGTGTTGCCCAGGCTGGAGTGCAGTGGCGCAATCTCAGCTCACTGCAACCTCCGCCTCCCAGGTTCAAGCAATTCTCCTGCCTCAGTCTCCCAAGTAGCTGGGATTACAGGCACCCACCACCATGCCTGGCTAAGTTTTTGTATTTTTAGTAGAGACGGGGTTTCACCATGTTGGCCAGGCTGTTCTCAAACTGCTGACCTCAGGTGATCTGCCCGCCTTGGCCTCCCAAAGTGCTGGGATTACAGGTGTGAGGCACTGTCCACCGTGCCCACCGAGTTTTATTCTTGAGTCGTGCATGTCTCTGTTCACTATAGTTTAGTGCACCATTTAAATAACTTTGTTGTCTTTTAAGTTCATCAAAAATATTTCTTTTGAAGCACTGTAATAATGCTGGTGATGGAACTCACCGCCATTATTCCCTGGGAGCTTCTGGCGGATTCTGTCAGTTGGAATCTGTAATTCTTTTCTCAGTGGACCTTTTTACTTGACTCCCACAGTTCTTTCAGTAGCTTCTTTTTTTCCAGGGTCTCCTTTGCTCTTTTTTTCCTTTCTTGTTTTTTCTTCGCTGCTTCTTGTTTTTCTTTGTGAACAGGACTGTTTTCACCATTGTAGAAAACATCTACTTTCTCTTGTAGGATTTTCCGAGCTAGCTTTCTGTTCTGATCAACTGATCTTGTCTGATGGCACTGTAAGAGATAATATTTTATAATGTGAAAACCACAGGATGTTACAAAACAGACACGACCTCAGAAGTCATTAAATTCAACCTGTTCGCTTATTTATTTATTTATTTATTGAGACAGAGTTTCGTTCTTGTCACCCAGGCTAGAGTGCAATGGAGTGATCTTGGCTCACTGCAACCTCTGCCTCCTGGGTCCAAGCGATTCTCTTGCCTCAGTCTCTCAAGTAGCTGGGATTACAGGCGCATGCCACCATGCCCAGTTAATTTTTGTATTTTTAGTAGAGATGAGGTTTCACCATGTTGGTCAGGCTGGTCATGACAACCTGTTCGCTTTATAGAGAGGGACAAACCTGGAAGGCAAAGCCCCTTATCAGGAGTCCCCATGAGTCAGTAGCAGTGAAGAGCAGCCCCTTTCCTGCCTCTGCCCCGTGTCTCACACCCTTGCTGTATTATGTGGCTTTCACTGTGATTGTTTTAATCTTAGGAGTGCTATTTTGTTTAGAAGCAACAGTGGCCTTCAAATAACTTAAAGTCCCAAAATAATTATAAAAATATCAACTATGTATCTAGCTTGTGGCCAGTGAAGAACCACTTTGTGTGCACCATTCATAAGCATAAAGTTCTGTCTGAAGGAAGAAAATAGCATCTTTATTATTAGTCAACCATAACTCATTCACTATGTAATGCCTTAGTTATTACAGGTGAGTGCCTTGCAAAGCTGTTTGATAAAAGATACATCCCAAGCCAGGCATAGTGGCTCACACCTATAATCCCAATGCTTTGGGGGCTGAAATGGGAGGATCACTTGAGGGCTGGAGTTTGAGACCAGCATGGGCAACATAGCAAGACCCCCCATCTCCACCAAAAATGTAAAAATTGGGTGACCGGACACGGTGGCTCATGCCTGTAATCCTAGCACTCTGGGAGGCCAAGATGGGCAGATCACTTGAGGTCAGGAGTTCGAAACCAGCCTGGCCAACATGGTGAAACCCCGTCTCTAGTAAAAATACAAAAAAATTAGCTGGGCGTGGTGATGGGCACCTGTAATCCCAGCTACTCGGGAGGCTGAGGCAGGAGAATTGCTTGAACCCAGGAGGCGGAGGTTGCAGTGAGCTGAGATTGCGCCACTGTACTCCAGACTGGGCAACAGAGCAAGACTGTCTCAAAAAAAAACAAAACAAAAAACACTGAGTGTGGTGGTGCATGCCTTCAGTCCCAGCTACTCAGGAGGCTGAGGCGGGAGGATTGCTCGAGCCCAGGTGTCTGGGGCTACACTGAGCCATGATTGTACCACTGTACTCCAGCCTGGCTGACAAAGCAAGACCCTGTCTCTTAAAAAAAAAAAAAAAAAAAAATTATGAAATTACGGTGAAAGAATAATACTGAAAGCAAGTTTGGAATGAGTTATGTAAAATAGGTTAAACAAAAATTAACTCTCATGTTTCAGAATTTTGTTACTCATGAATGACACTTTTCAAGGAGGAAAAGTGATTGAGGTTTTACATGATATGCTCGTGGCTCAAAAACCTAGCTGTGAAGTGCAGCTGTTAGGTACATGGACTTGGGGTATGGTTTGAACTACTAAGTGGCAGGACCTTGGGCAGGTCACTTAGCCTCTCTGTGTCCCAGATTCCACACCTGTACTGTGATGGAAATAATGAACATGGAGTTATGGGGACTGCAGAGTTAATGCTGCTTAGAACAGTTCCTCCCACACGTTTCCATGGTCTGTAAGTATCTGCTGCCAGTATCATTATACATGAAACACTTGCCTTGGCTATCTCTTTTCTGTGCTGCTTCCAGTCCATGAGGCAGATGGACTGGGAGCCCCTCTGATCAGGCTTGTCTTTTTTTTTTTTTAAGAGGGAATCTTGTCTGTTGCCCAGGCTGGTGTGCAGTAGCGTGATCTCGGCTCACTGCAATGTCTGCCTCCAGGGTTCAAGCGATTCTCCTGCATCAGCCTCTTGAGTAGCTGGGATTACAGGCACGCGCCACCACGCCCGGCTAATTTTTGTATTTTTAGTAGAGATGGGGTTTTGCCATGTTGACCAGACTGGTCTTGAACTCCTGACCTCAGGTAATCCACCCACCTCGGCCTCTCAAAGTGCTGGGTTTATAGGTGTGAGCCACCGTGCCTGGCCTTTTTATGTAAAGAAGGAAGACTCCCATAGGCAGCTGTGCACAGCATTTTTTCTTCTAAGGTTGGAAAATGCCTGGCCTCCATGATCTCACCCTCAGTCCTCTCTGTCCAGAAGGGGAGGTATCACCGACATTTACCAAAGGGGACAGAGAGGCATGGAGGACGTGGCCACGCTAATGTTAACCAGCCAGGACAGCTAAGGGCTGGGACCCCTAGCCGACAACCCAGGCCTGCTTGCTGCCTCCTCAGGGACTTGGAGCCCACAGCAATGCTGGGGATCTCAGCAGCCTTCCTGAAGTGGGAATGGATTTGAAAGAACCATGCTGCCCGGGCGCCTGCCTTTATCAGCCACTGCTTAGCTTTGTCAAGATGTTGCTTCCGGGGCAGCAGCCAAGCACCAGTGCTGCCTGCCAAATTCAAGGATGGCAGCCATACCCTGGCTCCAAAAGATCCTGGAAGCAGGCTTCCCAGGCTGTTGTAGGTGGTTCTGCCTTAGGGAGGAATGGCTCAGGGATGGGACGAGATCTGCAGTGCCCTCTACTGCCTGGCTGGTAGAGGGTGGCCCGAGCCAGAAAGAGAATGCCCTTCAGCTGATCCCATTCAGACTTGGGAGAAATCTCTGGAGGCTGTGAGACCCTTGGGCGGGGCCTCTCCCCTCAGCGGCCTTCTGTTGTCTACCTTTACAACGATGCCTGAGGGGATGTGCTTCAGCACCACACAGTTGCTGGTTTTGTTAGTTGCCTGGCCCCCTGGACCGTGTCCTTTCACAAACTGCTCTTCGAGCTCATTCTCATCCAAGGAAAGCAGTGCAGGGTAGTCCTTCTTGCCTGCCATCTGGACCAGAGTGACAGCTATTCCTGGGGATAACAACGTCAGCTTCTCCCAAAGCCGGAGTCCCCATGGCGCCCGGCATATTCGGGTCAGTGATGTAGGAAAATGAAATAAACCCGTGGTGCTCTTGAGGAACATGGCTCTGCTGGCTGAGGACCTGGGTTAGATGAATAAGGAGGAGAGCTTTCAGAAAGAGGCATCTGCCCTCAAGATTGTGCTTCAGATTTGAAGACAGCTTTTTATAAAGCAATTCAAATGATGACCCATCTGTTACCAAGGGAATTTAGGAAATGGGTGGAGACACATTATTCAGCAAGACACCCCTCTCCTCACCCTTGCACTGTCTGCCATGTTACCAGGACATGCCCTGCCAGCTAATACATATTTTCTTGCAATAGACCAAAAATATCTTCTAAGCACCCAGGGGTGCTGTTTTCTCAGGAAGGAGAGGTTTTGAGTGTGAAATTCAGGCCGGGCGTGGTGGCTCACGCCTGTAATCCAAGCACTTTGGGAGGCTGAGGCAGGTGGATCACAAGGTCAGGAGTTTAAGACCAGCTTGGCCAAGATGGTGACACTCTATCTCTACTAAAAGTACAAAAATTAGCCAGGCTTGGTGATGGGTACCTGTAATCCCAGCTGCTCGGGAGGCTGAGGCAGAGCCACTGCACTCCAGCCTGGGCAACAGAGCGAGACACTGTCTCAAAAAAA
>NW_012107585.1:9129010-9134246 GCF_000951045.1 Mandrillus leucophaeus | reverse complement strand
TGCAGTGGCATGATCACAGCTTTCTGCAGCCTTGACCTCCCCAGGGTCAGGTGATTCTCTCATCTCAGGCTCCACAGTACGTGAGACTACAGGCACACCCCACCACAGCTGGGTAATTATTTTTTGTAGAGATGGGGTTTCGCCATGTTGCCCAGGCTGGTCTTGAACTCCCTAAGGTCAAGTAATCCACCTGCCTCAGCCTCCCAAAATGCTGGGATTACAGGCGTGAGCCGCTGCACCCAGCCAGTCAACTCACTTTTAATAAGGTCCTTGTTAGGTATAGTGAGGGACATGAGATGAAAAAGAGCTAGACTGTCTTCATGGAGCTTACAGGTTAGTTAGAAAAGATATTAAAAGACAGATGAGATGGGCCTAGACTCCCCACCTACATCTTTCTCCCATGCTGGATGCTCCCTGCCCTCGAACATCGGACTCCACGTTCTTCAGTTTTGGGACTTGGACTGGCTCTCCTTGCTCCTCAGCTTGCAAACAGCCTATGTTGGGACCTTGCGATCATAATTTATTTGCAGGGGAGCTCCTGGGATCATGGCAAACAGGAGGCAGGACTAGATTGCAGCTTCAGACAGAGCAGCATGCAGAGGCTTACACTGTGAATTTTAGCTCCAGATCAACTGCAAGAACAAGCCAGCAATCCTGAGAGGGCTCACAGACCCTGTGAAGGAAGCAGATTGCTCCTGCAGGGCCTGGGAGACCCCCAAATACTGTGAGTGCCCCAACTGTGGAAGTGGGAAAGGGAGACCCTCCTCTCCAAAACACACCCCCGCACTGGAGAGGCTGAAGGTCCGTTTGCAGAAGAAATTTCTGACTTTACCTGGAGCTAAGTCAGACTCAGGCGAGCGAAATACAGGGGAAGAGGAAGCAGCAGAAGGGCAGTGGGAGCTTGCTGGGTCCCCAGGCAGCCCATTCCTGCCTGACACCACAGGGATCCAGAGGGAGGTTGGCCAGAGGAGCAGGGGGTAAAACTCCACAGGGAGAAGGAATTCAAAATTTCTAGTCGAACTCTAATAATTTAAACAGGGCAAGAAGGCTCCTGGCCAGAACTCAGGGAAGGGCACGAATCCGGCATGCAGACTTCACAGGTGGGGCAAGAACTGCAGCCCTTTTCTTTTGCAGCTGGGAGGCGAACAGCCTCGGGCAAATTTTCAGGCCAGTCTCACCCTCTGCCTGGAAACAGACTCAGGGCAGTTGTTGGGGGACACGGTGGGAGTAAGACCGGCCCTTCGGTTTGTGTGGGAGCTGGGTAAGGCCTGTGACTGCTGGCTTTCCTCCACTTCCCCCTGACAACCTGCATGACTCAGCAGAGGCAGCCACAACTCTACTAGGTACAGAACTCCAGTGACCTGGGAATCTCACCCCCATTCCCTACAGCAGCCTCAGCAAGACCTGCCCTAGGAGAGTCTGAGCTCAGACACGCCTAGCTCCACCCCCACCTGATTGTCCTTCCCTATCCACCCTGGCAGGAAGACAAAGGGCAAATAATCTTGGGAGTTCTAGGGCTCCGCCCACTGCTGGTTCCTCCCCTAACACAGCTGATGCTTTCTGAAAAGCACCACCTCCTGGCAGGAGGCCAACCAGAAAAAAAACAGACCATTAAACCACCAAAGCTAAGGACCTTCATGGAGTCCATTGTACCCTCGGCCACCTCCACCGAACAGGCACTGGTATCCATGGATGAGAGACCCATAGACGGTTCACATCACCGGACTCTGCAGATAACCTCCAGTACCAGCCCAGAACTGGGAAGACTCGCTGGGTGGCTAGACCCAGAAGAGAGACAACAATCACTGCAAGTAAGTTGGCTCATAGGAAGCCACATCCATAGGAAAAGGGACAGAGTACTACACGAAGAGAACACCCCATGGGACAAAAGAATCGGAACAGCCTTCAGCCCTAGACCTTCCCTCTTGACAGAGCTTACCCAAATGAGAAGGATCCAGAAACCAACACCCGTAATATGACAAAACAAGACTCTTCAACACTCCCCAAAAAATGCACTAGTTCACAGCAATGGATCCAAACCAAGAAGAAATCCCTGACTTACCTGAAAAAGAATTCAGGAGGTTAGCTATTAATCAGGGAAGGACCAGAGAAAGGTGAAGCCCAATGTAAGGAAATCCAAAAAATGATACAAGAAGTGAAGGGATAAATCATTCAGGGAAATAGATAAAGAAAAAACAATAAAAAATTCAGGAAACTTTGGACACACCTTTAGAAATGCGAAATGCTCTGGAAAGTCTCAGCAATAGAATTCAACAAGTAGAAGAAAGAAATCCAGAGCTCGAAGACAAGGTCTTCAAATTAACCCAATCCAACAAAGACAAAGAAAAAAGGGTAAGAAAATATGAACAAAGCCTCTAAGAAGTCTGGGATTACGTTAAACGACCAAACCTAAGAATAATTGGTGTTCCTGAGGAAGAAGAGAATTCTAAAAGCTTGGAAAACATATTTGGGGGAATAATCGAGGAAAACTTCCCCGGCCTCACTAGAGACCTAGACAGCCAAATACAAGAAGCACAAAGGACACCTGGGAAATTCATCGCAAAAAGATCTTCACCTAGGCACATTGTCATCAGGTTATCCAAAGTTAAAATGAAGGAAAGATTTTTAAGACCTGTAAGGCAGAAGCACCAGGTAACCTATAAAGGAAAACTTATCAGATTAACAGCAGATTTCTCAGGAGAAACCCTACAAGCTAGAAGGGATTGGGGCCCTATGTTCAGCCTCCTCAAACAAAACAACTATCAGCCAAGAATTTTGTATCCAGTGAAAAAGTAAGTATCACTTATGAAGAAAAGATAAGTCATTTTCAGACAAACAAATGCTGAGAGAATTTGCCATGACCAAGCCACCACTACAAGAACTGCTAAAAGGAGCTCTAAATCTTGAAACAAATCCTGGAAACACATCAAAACAGAACCTCTTTAAAGCATAAATCACACAGGACCTATAAAACAAAAATACAAGTTAAAAAGCAAAACCAAAAAACCAAAAAACCCCTAAAGTACACAGGCAACAAAGAGCACGATGAATGCAATGGTACCTCACATTTCAATACTGACATTGAATGTGAATGGCCTAAACACTGCACTTAAAAGATACAGAATTGCAGAATGGATAAAAACTCACCAACCATCTGCTGCCCTCAGAAGACTCACCTAACACATAAGGACTCACATAAACTTAAAGGGGTGGAAAAAGGCATTTCATGCAAATAGACACCAAAAACAAGCAGGGGTAGCTATTCTTATATCAGACAAAACAAACTTTAAAGCAACAGCAGTTAAAAGAGACATTAGATATATAATGGTAATAAGGCCTTGTCACAGGAAAATATCACAATCCTAAACATATATGAACCTAACACTGGAGCTCCCAAATTTATAAAACAATTACTAACAGACCTAAGAAATGAGATAGACAGCAGCACAATAATAGTGCGGGACTTCAATACTCCACTGACAGCACTAGACAGGTCATCAAAACGAAAAGTCAACAAAGAATGGATTTAAACTATACCCTGGAACAAACGGACTTAATAGATATATATAGAACATTTCATCCAACAACCGCAGAATATGCATTTTATTCAACAGTACATGGAACTTTCTCCAAGACAGATCATATGACAGGCCGTAAAATGAGCCTCAATAAATTTAACAAAATTGAAATTATATCAAGCACTCTCTAAGAGCACAGTGGAATAAAACTGGAAATCAACTTCAAAAGGAACCTTCAAAACCATGCAAATAAATTAGCTGGGTGTAGTGGCAGGCACCTGTAATCCCAGCTACTTGGGAGACTGAGGCAGAATTGCTTGAACCTGGGAGGCGGAGGTTGCAGTGAGCCGAGATTGTGCCATTGCACTCCAGCAAGGGCGACAAGAGCAAAACTCCATTTCAAAACAAACAAAGCACCAAAAAAAACCCCACAAACAAAAAATGCAAATACATGTAAATCAAATAACCTGCTCCTGAATGAGCATTAGGTCAAAAACGAAATCAAGATGGAAATTAAAAAATGTTTCAAATTGAGGCTGGGTGCAGTGGCTCAGCACTTTGGGAGGCTGAGGTGGGTGGATCACCTGAGGTCGGGAGTTCGAGACCAGCCTGACCAACAAGGTGAAACCCCGTCTCTACTGAAAATACAAAATTAGCTGGGTGTGGTGGCGCATGCCTGTAATCCCAGCTACTCGGGAGGCTGAGGCAGGAGAACCCCTTGAACCCGGGAGGCGGAGACTGCAGTGAGCTGAGATCGCCCCACTGCACTCCAGCCTGGGTGACAGCGAGACTCCATCTCAAACAAAACAAAATAAAACACAACAAGCAAAATAACCCATCTATGACAAACCCACAGCCAACATAATACTCAACGGGGAAAAGTTGAAACTGTTCCCCCTGAGAATTGGAACAAGACAAGGATTCCCACTCTCATCACTTCTCTTCAATACAGTATGGAAGTCCTAGCTACAGCAATCATACAAGAGAAAGAAAGAAAGTGCATCCACATCCACAAAGAGGAAGTCAAACTGTCACTGTTTGCTAATGATATGATCGTTTACCTTGAAAACCCTAAGGACTCCTCCAGAAAGCTCCTAGAACTGATAAAAGAATTCAGCAAAGTTTCTGGATACAAGATTAACGTACACAAATCAGTAGCTCTTCTATACACCAACAGTGACCACACAGAGAATCAAATCAAGAACAAGAACTCAACCCCTTTTACAATAGCTGCAACAAACAAACAAACAAAACAAAACAAAACAAAAACTTAGGAATATACCTAACAAAGGAGTCGAAAGACCTCTACAAGGAAAACTACAAAACTGAGGAAAGGAATCATAGACAACACAAACAAATGGAAACACATCCCATGCTCATGGATGGGTGGAATCAGTATTGTGAAAATGACCATACTGCCAAAAGCAATCTACAAATTCAACACAATCCCCATCAAAATACCACCACCATCATTCTTCACAGAATTAGAAAAAAAAAATTCTAAAATTTATATGGAACCAAAAAACAGCCCACATAGCCAAGGCAAGACTAAGCAGAAAGTACAAATCTGGAGGTATCACATTACCTGATTTCAAACTATACTATAAGGCCATAGTCACCAAAACAGCGTGGTACTGGTATAAAAATAGGCACATAGACCAATGGAACAGAATAGAGAATCCAGAAATAAACCCAAATACTTACAGCCAATTGATCTT
>NW_012107585.1:9121590-9127221 GCF_000951045.1 Mandrillus leucophaeus | reverse complement strand
GTGTGGTGGCACGCACCTGTAATCCCAGCTACTTGGGAGGCTGAAGCAGGAGAATCGCTTGAATCCGTGAAGCGGAGGTTGCAGTGAGCTGAGATTGCACCATTGCACTCCAGCCTGGGTAACAGAGGGAGACTCCATCTCCAAAAAAAAAAAAAAAAAAAAAAAAAATCTAGAAAGGGCTTTGTTGATTCCTTTCAAGGCCTGAGGACTGATCTGTAGTAAAATCTCTGTCACCCGGGCAGATTATGGGAACTGCAAAAGTACCACTTGGTTAGAGCATCTTTATTGAAGATTACGTAGGCACTAAATACAGATGTGCTGCTCTTTTTTTTTTTTTTTTGAGATGGAGTTTCGCTCTTGCTGCCCAGCCTGGAGTGCGATGGCGCGATCTTGGCTCACTGCAACCTCCGCCTCCCGAGTAGCTGAGACTACAGGCATGTGCCACCACACCTGGCTAATTTTGTATTTTTAGTAGAGACAGGGTTTCTCCATGTTGGTCAGACTGGTCTTGAACTCCCGACCTGAGGTGATCCACCCGCCTCGGCCTCCCGAAGTGCTGGGATTACAGGAGTGAGCCACACCCCACCTGGCCTGTGCCGCTCTTATTAAACAACTGCCTCATATAAGGCTCTAAATAGCTTCTTTTACTATTTGAAACTTCATGAACTGTAGTCATTGCAACTGGCGTCTAATCTAGGTGGGAGCCAGCTTCTAAGGTAACGGGACATCCAGCAGATTACTCCACAGGTTTGCTCCTAGCCCGTCCACCTCTTCCTCGGTCAACTTCCCTGAGCCTGCTGCTGTCTCCTGAGCCCACTGCGAGATCCAGAGAGATACCCACTGAGGAGGAAGTAGGGTGGAGACACGGGATCAGGCGTTGCTTTCTTATAAATATGTGCATTTCCTGTTACTTTACATGTAAGATTCTGGGTTAGTAACCAGTACAGTGATACTGACATGACACTGGTCACACCTTTAGAATGACAGTATGATATCCTTCATCTCTACTTCTGCTATTTCTTTTTTATTTTTTATTTTGAGATGGAGTCTTGCTCTGTCGCCAGGCTGGAGTACAGTGGCGTGATCTCGGCTCACTGCAACCTCCACCTCCCAGGTTCAAGCGATTCTCCTGCCTCAGCCTCCCGAGTAGCTGGGACTACAGGCATAAGCCACCACACCCAGATCATTTTTGTATTTTTAGTAGAGATGGGGTTTCACCATGTTGGCCAGGGTGGTCTTGATCTCTTGACCTCATGATCTGTCCGCCTTGGCCTCCCAAAGTGCTGCGATTACAGATGGGAGCCACTGCGCCCGGCCTACTTCTGCTATTTCTATGGGAAATAAATATAATGCCAATGCTGGTTTTTAGTTCCATGACTAACATTATGATCTAAGTCAATGTGTTGTCAGTCCCAGCGAGTGATAATTAAGATGGTACTGCCTACATCTGTGTAGTGTAAAAAAAGAAAAGCACACCCCGGGCAACATAGTGAGACCCTGCCTCTACAAAAAATAAAAAAATTAGCTGGGTGTGGTGGTTTGAGCCTGTAGTCCCAAGTAGTGGGAGGGAGGTTGAGGCTGCAGTGAGCCATGATAATGCCATTGCATTCAGCCTGAATGACAGAGTGAGACCCTGTCTCAAAAACAAAACAAGCCGGGCATGGTGGCTCACGCCTGTAATCCCAGCACTTTGGGAAGCTGAGGCAGGCAGACTGCCTGAGCTCAGGAGTTTGTGATCAGCCTGGGCAACTCAGTGAAACCCTGTCTCTACTAAAATACAAAAAATTAGCCAGGTGTGGCAGCGCACGCCTTCCAGCTACTCAGGAGGCTGAGGCAGGAGAATTGCTTGAACCTGGGAAGCAGTGGTTGCAGTGAGTCAAGATCACGCCACCGCACTACAGCCTGGGTGACAGAGCGAGACTCCGTCTCAAAACCAACAACAAAAACACAAAGAAAAGCAAAAAAAGCTTTTTGAGATGGAGTCTTGCTCTGTCACCGGGCTGGAGTGCAGTGGCACGATCTCAGCTCACTGCAACCTCCGCCTCCCGGGTTCACACCATTCTCCTGTCTCAGCCTCCCGAGTAGCTGGGCCTACAGGTGAACACCACCACGCCACGCTAATTTTTTGTATTTTTTTTTTTTTTTAGTAGAGATGGGGTTTCACCGTGTTAGCTAGGATGGTGTTGATCTCCTGTCCTCGTGATCCGCCCGCCTCGGCCTCCCAAAGTGCTGGGATTACAGGCATGAGCCACCGCGCCTAGCCAAAAAAAAAAAATTTGTTTTAAAAGATATTGGCAAGGTGCTCCATGACTGTGAAGGGATATACTTTGAAATGGAGTGTGCCAAGGAAAGTGGTGCTTTAAAAACTGGTTTTGTTTAATGTGTATGGAATGTGTATAAAATCAAATACCTTAGAAAAAGATAAATGATAAACCCAGGCACTTTCTCTGAACTCTCTATGACAAAGAATTGCCTCACCTACGAACAACTGAGTAGACTAAGTCAATGTCCAAAACTTATCTTTCCTTATTCCTGTTTTCAATCCACAAAACAAAATTCATTTGTGTATCAGGCAGCCTGTAGTCCCGGATTCAATTCATTATGGAACATGAGCCCCGCATTTCTCTCATCCGCTAGCTGGTAAATCTGACCAGGCAGGACAGTACTGGCACATACCAGTGCAGGGAAAAAGAGAGGAAGTGATTCCAAGGCAAGGCCAGACTCCCAGACAAAGAATGGAAAGGAGAGTGCTTTTATCAGCTGCTTTGTCACCAGTCCACTGTTTGAATCTCTACCTTTCTGTCCTAGTTCAGAGCTGCCAGACACACTGGAAGGTCTCCCACCCAACTGGAGTTCAAGAAGGTCCCCGGTGTTCAGTTACTGGCTGCTTTGTCTAACAGTTGATTCCAATAGCCAATCAGACAATTCTAGACACTTTTAGTATCTCCTGGAGCTTTGGCCCTACTTCAATGACTGCTAAAAATGACAAACACACCCATGGTTCCACTTCCCCAAAGGTCAAAAAAATACGAATTGGATTTCAGTTTTTGTGATACAGAGTAATCCAAAGTCTTTAGGGAACAATAAAAGCAGCTCAAATTATAGTTCATTGTGACATGAAAAAAGAGAAAAAGGAAAATGGTACAGAGAAGTGCTAGTAAGAGGAAACCAGCAGTCATGACAGCTCTGCCCCAGTTCCTTTCTTCAAATGTGAGCTCAGTGTAGGGCTGGCGCTCTACCCTGACTCCCCAGGCTCTACTTTTCCTTTGATGATGGCTTCTGCACTAAATGGCTGATCACAGTTAAGGTGAAAGCTCCTTTTGTTGCCTGAGTCCCTTCCAACTTGGTTACGTTCAGAGATAACAGGTCTAAGGAATTTACAAAAGGGAACATTAATTTGTGCAAGAATATTTTAAACATCTATTGAGTGTCAGGCATGGGCTTCAGGGAGCCTGAAGAGTCTGTAGCATAAAAGTGAAATGAAGACGTGCACAAACAGGATACGTGCCATATTTAAGGATGGATAACATACTACAGAGCAGTGGTTCTCAAACTTTCTATGTCCCTCATCCTCCTGGAGAGCTTGCTGTCAGGATTTGAAACCTATGCACTACTGAGTGGCCTTCTTCATGACTGGATGTGGTCAGCACACCCCTCCTCCAGCTTCCACATTCAACTCAAACCAAGACAGACTATCTGCAGGGAAGGCATGTTCAACTCTACAACAAGGCCTGTGGCTGGAGCAAACAATTACAGATGAAAACTAGAAGATAATAGCTTACAGTCCCAGCTACTTGGGAGGCTGAGGTGGGAGGATTGCTTGAGCCCAGAAGCTGTCTCCAGCCTGTGCAACACGGGGAGACCTCATCTCTAAAAAACAAAATAGGCCAGGCATGGTGGTTCGTGCCTTGTAATCCCAGCACTTTGGGAGGCCGAAGCAGGTGATCACCTGAGGTCAGGAGTTCGAGACCACCCTGGCCAACATGGTGAAACCCCGTCTCTACTAAAAATACAAAAAATTAGCTGGGGGTGGTAGTGGGCACCTGTAGTCCCAGCTACTTGGAGGACTGAGGCAGGAGAACTGCTTGAACCCGGGAGGCAGACGTTGTAGTGAGCCGAGATTGCGCCATTGCACTCCAGCCTGGGCAAAGACTGAAGGAGCGAAACTCCGTCTCAAAAACAAACAAAAACAGTAAAATAAAAAATACACTAAAAATAATAATAATAATAAAAAAATAATGCTGGGTATGGTGGCTTACGCCTGATCCCAGCATATTGGGAGGCTGAGGTGGGATGATCCCATGAAGCTGGGAGTTCGTGATCAGCTTGGGCAACATAGTGAGACTCCATATCTTTTATTTAAAAAACAAAAACAAAAAAAAAACCCCACAAAAATAAAAGCCTAGATGTAGGAGGTGATGCTGTGTCATCAACAGCTCTCACTTTGGAGAGAAGTAAAGAGTATGGTAATGCCTTTCGTTTCGTGTCTCTGAAAAGGATAAAGGATATTTGAGGCTGGGCACCGTGGCTCATGCCTGTAATCCTAGCACTTTGGGAGGCCAAGGTGGGCAGATTACCTGAGGTCAGGAGTTCAAGACCAGTCTGGCCAACATAGTAAAATCCCATCTCTACTAAAAATACAAAAAATAAACTGGGTGCTGTGGTGTGCTGAGCTGAAGCAGGAGAACTGCTTGAACTTGGGAGGCAGAGGTTGTGGTGAGCCAAGATCACGCCACTGTACTCCAGACTGGGCTGCAGAGCAAGACTTTGTCTCAAAAAAAAAAAAAAAAAGTCAATAAAATAAAGGATATTTAATCGATTTTCAGGAAAGCATGAGATGTCAATCTCTGGACCTGCCTTCTGGACGCCATTTATCTAAAATTCACTGTTTGTTTTTTTTTTTTTTTTGGAAGGTAAAGCACTAGTTTACCTTAGCTACTACTTTCATGGTATATCAACCTTGCAGAAACTTCATTAAAACAGAAGGAACAGGTGCGGAGACTAACTGAAACAGGGTGCTTTAGGAAGATTGTTAAAGTGCTCACCAGCCAGTCTCACAATGCAAACTTTAATGTGCATACAAATCACCTGGGAGTCTTGTGACTTGTGATGCTGGTTCATTAGGTCTGGGACGAGACCTGACGCTCTGGATTTCTTTTTTTTTTTAAGACAGAGTCTCACTCTGTCGCCCTGACTGGAGTGCACTGACGTGATCTCAGCTCACTGCAACCTCTGCCTCCTGGGTTCAAGCAATTCTTCTGCCTTAGCCTCTCAAGTAGCTGCGCTACCATGCCCGGCTAATTTTTGTATTTTTAGTAGAGACAGGGATTTGCCATGTTAGCCAGGCTGGTCTCAAACTCCTCACCTCAGGGGATCCACCTGCCTCGGCCTCCCAAAGTGCTAGGATTACAGGCATGAGCCACTGTGCACAGCTGAAGCTCTGCATTTTTTTTTTTTTTTTTTTTTTTGAGACAGAGTCTTGCTCTGTCTCCAAGGCTAGAGCGCAATGGCACGATCTCGGCTCACTGCAACCTCTGCCTCCGGGGTTCTAGCAATTCTTCTGCCTCAGCATCCCAAGTAGCTGCGCTTCAGTTGCCCACCACCACGTCCAGCTTTTTTTTTTTTTTTTTT
>NW_012107585.1:9112613-9120255 GCF_000951045.1 Mandrillus leucophaeus | reverse complement strand
CCAGGATGGTCTCGATCTCCTGACCTTGTGATCCGCCCGTCTCGGCCTCCCAAAGTGCTGGGATTACAGGCTTGAGCCACCGCGCCCGGCCCACATGTGAAATTCTAAATTTTCTAGCAGTTACATTAGAAATAAGAAAGTGATGAAATTTATATTTTATTTAACCCAATATATCAAAAACATTATTTCAACAAGTGATCAATATTTTATTATTATTTTGAGACAAGGTCTGGCTCCATCATCCAGGCTGGAGTATAGTGGTGCCATCTCAGCTCACTGCAATCTATGCCTTCCAGGCTCTAGCCATCCTCTCACCTCAGCCTCCTGAGTAGCTGGAACTACAGGCATGTACCACCATGCCTGGCTAATTTTTCGATTTTTTGTAGAGACGAGGTTTCACCATGTTGCTGTGGCTGGTCTGGAACTCAAGCTCAAGCGATCTGCCTACCTCAGTCTTCCAAAGTGTTGGGATTACAGGCGTGAGCCACTGCACCCAGCCAATATTTTTAAATTGAGATATTCTTTTTTCCCCCTAAATATGAAGGCTTCAAAATCTAGGGTATAGTCATACTTACAGAACATCTCAGTTTGGACCACATGTGCTCACTAGCCACATGTGCTGGTGGCTACTTTATGGGACAATGTAGCTCTAGAATCTTGCTACCCAAAGTGTCGTCCACAGAGTAGGGGCAAAAGCACCACGTGGAGGATGGTCAGGAATGAAGATTTCAGGCCCTGCTCTGACCTACCAAATGAGAACCTGCAGCTTAACAAGATCCTCAGGTGATGCAGAGGCACATAAAATTTGACAAGCATTGTTCCAGAACACAGGAATCAGCAAGTTCTTCTGATTGGTAGGACAGACACTTTTAAAAGCTTTTCTTTTTCTTTTCTAAAAAAGTAGAGATGGGGTTTCATCATGTTGCCCAGGCTGGTCTCAAACTCCTGAGCTCAAGCAATCTGCTTGCCTCGGTCTCACAAAGTGCTGGGATTACAGTAGTGAGCCACCATGCCCAGCCTGTTTCTTATTTATATAATATTTAAGAAACTGAGACAAGAATTCAGGAGGGCTAATTACCTGCTTATTCCATCTTGTTTCTTCCTTAAGAAGGAGATGAAACTGTAGGTCTCATAACAATGACCTAATTAAGAGTTAAGGGCCGAACAACATTGAGCTTAAACAGACCAACGTGCAATGTTGCCGCTTTGAAAAGACAAAACAGCCAGCAGGTGGTGCCAGAAGCTAGGTGAGGGGAAAATGATTTTCTGAGAAACGCTTAATGATAATTCATGTTTCAAAAACGTGTTTTGGGGCTGGGTGTGGTGGCTCATGCCTGTAATCCTAACACTTTGGGAGGCTGAGGAGGGTAGACTGCCTGAGCTCAGGAGTTCCAGACTAGCCTGGGCAACACAGTGAAACCCCCTCTATTAAAATACAAAAAATTAGCCAGGCATGGTGGTGCACACCTGTAGTCCCAGCTACTCGGGAGGCTGTGGCAGAATAATGGATTGAACCCTGGAGGCGGAGGTTGCAGTGGGCTGAGGTCACTGCACTCCACCCTGGGTGACAGA
The DNA here is from genome assembly GCF_000951045.1 of Mandrillus leucophaeus. Classification (NCBI taxonomy): domain Eukaryota; kingdom Metazoa; phylum Chordata; class Mammalia; order Primates; family Cercopithecidae; genus Mandrillus; species Mandrillus leucophaeus. The sequence continues at coordinate 9,118,683 of NW_012107585.1, read as the reverse complement.
GTGAGACTCCATCAAAAAAAAGTGTTTTGGTGCTCTCTGTAAAATGATAGTTAAAAAGAAAGTAGCCTTTCTCTGTCTTTCACATCCTCCTGTTAGCTCATCCTCCTGCTGTAGGTGCCTGAGATCCTTAAGGGCTGAAACCTCTCAAATAGAACTAGTGAGTACTGCTGGTCAGGTTTGAAACAGACCATGCCATTTCCTAGAGTTGGGGTTTTACACTGAAGGTAAAGCGCCCTTCACTCACAGTAAGTGCAGATAGTTACTTCTCAAACAAGGAAAACATAATAGAGTGAGCAGGAAATGCAGAGCTGTTGTCTTTGATTTTGGGGGACAGGAGGAAAAGGAGACTAGGTCTGGCCTAAATTTAACAGGCTTAATGCTTGAATGCTTAATACTGCAGAATGCAAGAGCTAGCTAATGAAGAGGAAAACATTCCCTTCACATAATCCCAATATCTTGTTCATTTTTATTTTATTTTTGAGCTGGAGTTTCGCTCGTCACCCAGGCTAGAGTGCAATGGCGTGATCTTGGCTCACTGCAACCTCTGCCTCCCGGGTTCAAGTGATTCTCCTGTCTCAGCCTCCTGAGTATCTGGGATTACAGGCACCTGCCATCACGCCCAGCTAATTTTGTATTTTTAGTACAGACGGGGTTTCACCAAGTTGGCCAGGCTGGTCTCAAACTCCTGATGTCCGGTGAGGTGCCTGCCTTGGCCTCCGGTAGTGCTGGGATTACAGGCGTGAGCCACAGTGCCTGGCCCTGTTTATTTTTTTTTAAGCAGAAAACTTTGAATCCACATAATTACACCTGTCCTATTTGTGTGTATCGTATTTCTTCTATTTTTTTTTTTTAGCCAGAGTCTCGCTCTGTTGCCCAGCCTGGAGTGCAGTGGCACAATCTCGGTTCACTGAAACCTCCACCTTCCAGATTCAAGCAATTCTCCTGCCTCAGCCTCCCAAGTAGTTGGGACCACAGGCACACGCTGCCATGCTTGGCTAATTTTTTGTATTTTTAGTAGAGATGGGGATTCACCGTGTTGCCTAGGCTGGTGTTGAACTCCTGAACTCACGTGATCTGCCTGCCTCAGCCTCCCAAAGTGCTGGAAGTGTGAGCAACTGCGCCCAGCCTCATATCTGTTCTATTTATGGCATCTGACAGGAACTTTATAATTTATCAACTATACTATTAAAACAGAAACACATTGAAAAAGCAGCAACACCACCACTGTATATTGTCTTCTAAAAGTCTCAAAGCCTGTATTTCTATTAATGATGCCTTGTGTTTGTTTAGGACTTAAAGATACCGAAACCAAAGCACTTTCTTCTTCTATTTTTTATTTTTTTTGAGACAGGGTCTCCCTCTGTCACCTAAGTGGAGTGCAGTGGAGTAAAAATGGCTCAGTGCAGCCTTGTCCTCCTGGGCTAAAGCAAGCTTCTTCGCCTCAGCCTCCCCAGTAGCTGAGGCCACAGGTGTGTACCACCATACCTGGCTAGTTTTTAATTTTCTGTAGAGATGGGGTCTTGCCATGTTGCCCAGGCAGGTCTCGAACTCATGGGCTCAAGCAATCCTCCTGCCTTAGCCTCCCAAAGTGATGGGATTACCGGTGTGAGCCACCACGTCCAGCTGCAAAGCACTTTCAGATACATTATTGTATTTAATACAAATAAAGAAAATAAGACATGCACATTTCCTGATTATCTCAGGAAGATCTATCTTGGAAGACCATTAGGTTTTCAATTTTTGAAACTAAATTATCCTTTCTACACCTTGTTTCGTTACCTTTCATAGTATCTCCAGATCTTTTTCCAGTTCCTTAGGCAATGTTAGCTCCTTTTCCTTAATTTTTTCTGTTTTAAATTTTATTTATTTATTTTTTTGAGGCAGAGTCTCACTCTGTTGCCCAGGCTGGAGTGCAGTGGCACGATCCTGGGTCACTACAACCTTTGCCTCCCGGGTTCCAGCGATTCTCCTGTCTCAGCCTCCCAAGTAGCTGGGATTATAGGCACCAGCCACCACGCCCAGCTAATTTCTGTATTTTTAGTAGAGACAGGATTTCACCATGTTGGCCAGGCTGGTCTCCAACTCCTGACCTCAAGTGATCCGCCTGCCTCGGCCTCCCAAAGTGCTGGGAGTATAAGCATGAGCCATGACGCCCGGCCAACTTTCTCTTTTTAAAAAGACTAGTCAAGTACAGTAGAGAAGAGGGAAAGAGTAGAACAAGAAGCTTGATCTGTGACTGTGAACAATTAAGATAACTCACTACTAGGCTGGGCACGGTGGCTCACGCCTGTAATCCCAGCACTTTGGGATGCCGAGGCGAGCGGATCATGAGGTCAGGAGATCGAGACCATCCTAGCTAACATGGTGAAACCCTGTCTCTACTAAAAATACAAAATAAATAAATAAATAAATAACCGGGCGTGGTGGTGGGCGCCTGTAGTCTCAGCTACTAGGGAGGCTGAGGCAGGAGAATGACGTGAACCTGGGGGGTGGAGCTTGCAGTGAGCGGAGAGTGCGCCACTGGACTCCAGCCTGGGCGAGAGAACGAGACATCGTCTCACCAAAAAAAAAAAGGTAACTCACATTCTGTATTTGACGACTCCTCTCATTTTTTCTTTTGTCCCAAAAAGGTCTTACTGCCGAGGAGTGCGAGCTCTGTGGCCAATAGACCTGCATTCAATGTCTCAATGCCACAATTTACTTACTGGGCAACTTTGGCTCTATTTCCTCATCTGTAAAATGGAGATACTACTACCTAGAGTGAGAACAAAATCATACATGTTGCCATAAATGTAAAGTACTTAGTGCTCACTAAATGGGAGCATGTCAGATCTCTCAACTACAAGGCTGAGGAACTTCAGAATGACATACCACATACGCCGTGATCTTATGACACAAACCCAGTCTGGGATCTGATTATTTCATGGGCCTTTGTTTTAGAGCTTAGGGTGAAAAGGCATCTAGAACAGTGGCTTGTAAATTATTTTACTTGGTATGGTCCAATTTAAGAAGTACTTGATAAGCCATGACATTACTGAATACATGTTATTTGGTGGGGTCATAATTCTGGTCTATGAAATCAGGTACTAAGGAGATCACTGTGATGCCAAAAATATAGCCTGACTTCCCAGCAGGCTCGCACTGAAAGATAAAACCATCTTCAACGAAGCAAGTCCTGGTTTAAACATAAAATATATTTTGGAATTATGTAATATAATTTAAAAAATCACGAAAAACAGGATAATATCAAATTTACCCTTTAAAAATTGCCAGGCGTGGTGCCTCATGCCTGTAATCCCAGCACTTTGGGTGGCCGAGGCAGGAGGATGACCTGAGGTCAGGTGTTCGAGACCAGCCTGGCCAATACAGCAAAACCCTGTCTCTACTAAAAATACAAAAAATTAGCTGGATGTGGTGGCGGGCACCGGTATTCCTAGCTACTCCGGAGGCTGAAGCAGAAGAATCGCTTGAACCCGGGAGGCAGAGGTTAAAGTGAGCCAAGATCACGCCATTGCCCTCCAGCCTGGGTGACAGACTGAGACCCTGTCCCTACCCCCCCCCCAAAAAATAAAAAAAAGTAAAAAATAAAAATTGGTAGGTATACTTAGGAAGCTCAAATGAGATGGAAGGCCTCCTGGCAAATCTGTCATTCCAAGGGCAAATCCATCTCCTGGGTCGTGGAGGCCTAAGTGATAGTGCCAGGGAAGTCCCTTTACTGTGAGCCAGAACTCCTGGAGGGAAATCGAGGAGCTGGAAGGACCTTAAAGGTTAACTAGGCTGAAGAATGTGGCCTGCACAGTGCGCATGAAATGGACTGGGGACCCACGGGAAGGAGAGCGGGTTCCCTTAGGTCCTTCAAAAGTAGGGCAGGGTGGCTGGCGCCTGTGATCCCAGCACTTTGGGAGGCCGAGGAAGGAGGATTGCTTGAGGCCAGGAGTTCAAGACCAGCCTGGGCAACATGGTGAGACACCCCCCCCCCCCAACGTCTATTTAAAAAAACAAGTATCTCCGCAGAAGCTTAGCGAGGGAAGTGCTGACCCCTACTACGTGCCAGGCCTGAAACAGCACCTGATGCGTGCTCACAGCTCCACTCAGCTAAGTACATGAGGATCCTTCCGTTTTGCCTTGGGCCTCCGTGGAACCGTTTTTTCCAGGACGGTAGTCTCTCCTCTCCCCTGCCCTAAGTGCTTGAACAGCCCCAGGGCCGACCCACAGCACCTAGCGTAAACCAGGTCTCGAGAAAACTGAGCTAAGGTGTCAGGGCCGGCCCCACCCCACCGCCAGCGCGGCCTCAGGTAAACTGGCTGCGCCACTCCGGGTCGCAAGACGGGAAAACCCCAGGCGTCCCGGCTCCCAGTCCTCTCTCTGGAGCCCTTGACAGTCGTCGGCAGCCGTAGGGTTACCTGACTTCTCCGCAGACGCTTACCTGGTCTCAGGACCCGACTAGTGCCCTCAATGTTCTAGAGGAATCCGAATCGCCGCAGCAGAGGACTCGCAATCGCGATCCCTGATCTGCGCACGCGCCGTACTCTGATCGCGGTTTCCCTCATCTACCAGAGGCTCATGTTTACTCACTGCGCATGCGACAAACTGAAGCTTCTTTCCCTCGTGGCAGCGGCTGGCTTCCAGAGAGCCAATCAGAGAAGAGGGTTTCACAGCATCCCCACTCCCTTGTCACACCCCCGGGATTGGACATCTCTGGTTGGAGCTGCGCGAGGGGGAAGGGCGAGGTGGACGCGCGCACCACCTTTGGCTGTCTCCGCCTCCTTCCGGGCAGCCAATCACCGGCGAGACGCCGGGCGCGCGCGCGCGCGCTCCCTCGAGTAACGGTCGCGAGAGGCCGCTCTCCTGACCCTGACATCGGCAGCGGGAGCGGCGGCCAGGTAAGCGGCCGCCAGCCTGCAGGGAGCTGTAGGCCGCTGGGGACAGGGGACGAGACTTAGGAGACACCGTCTTAGCGGCCCCCTGAGTGTGGTGATGGGCTGGGGTGTGAGGAGACGGTGGCCGATGAACTTGACCCCACCGCAGCCCTTCGCGGTGTGGGAGCTCTGCCCGGCCGCGGTGCGCCTTTTCTAGACTCGGCGCCCTTGAGTGACACTCGCGCGGCCCAATAGCGGAGCGCCCTTCCCGAGGGGCGGGGGGTTTGTGGTTTTATTTATTTATTTATTTATTTCCCCCCGTTTTTTGCCAAGGTGTCCCGGCTTCCTTTTGGGATCGCGGTTGTAGTTGAAGGAGCGGTGGCTTTTCTCCGTCCTCCCTGCTTTCCGTAGCTTAGGCGACTGCATGGATTCTCCCTCTCCTTCCTACTTTGACCCCATGGCGGCCACCAGCCATTGCGGGCTGGCTGTGAGCCCCAGAATGTCAGGATCTGGTCTCATCCCTATCTGAAATCTCTTTCTCTCCCCCAAGCCTCCAGGCAAGGCGGAGCGCCCAGTTAACTTTCATGTTTCATAACCGCCAATCGTTCCTTTTGCCCAGCTCCCTTTTTTTGCTAGGGGGTGGGGACACCAAAAGCGTCATATCTTGTTGCTGAGAAATATAAAAGCTCTGCTGAGGTGGACGCGCGCACCACCTTTGGCTGTCTCCGCCTCCTTCCGGGCAGCCAATCACCGGCGAGACGCCGGGCGCGCGCGCGCGCGCTCCCTCGAGTAACGGTCGCGAGAGGCCGCTCTCCTGACCCTGACATCGGCAGCGGGAGCGGCGGCCAGGTAAGCGGCCGCCAGCCTGCAGGGAGCTGTAGGCCGCTGGGGACAGGGGACGAGACTTAGGAGACACCGTCTTAGCGGCCCCCTGAGTGTGGTGATGGGCTGGGGTGTGAGGAGACGGTGGCCGATGAACTTGACCCCACCGCAGCCCTTCGCGGTGTGGGAGCTCTGCCCGGCCGCGGTGCGCCTTTTCTAGACTCGGCGCCCTTGAGTGACACTCGCGCGGCCCAATAGCGGAGCGCCCTTCCCGAGGGGCGGGGGGTTTGTGGTTTTATTTATTTATTTATTTATTTCCCCCCGTTTTTTGCCAAGGTGTCCCGGCTTCCTTTTGGGATCGCGGTTGTAGTTGAAGGAGCGGTGGCTTT
>NW_012107585.1:9110294-9112563 GCF_000951045.1 Mandrillus leucophaeus | reverse complement strand
AAAAAAATTTTTTTTTGCATTGTATATGTGGGTGTTTAAGGATTTTTCCCTCTTACTTCCCTACCCTCCCCCCAGCACCTCCACTCCAATGGAGAAGCATCCTTGAATTTGTAGTGGTTTTCCATCTGGATCTGCATCCGGATCCGGATTACCTCAGCAGGGGAAATAATAGATGGGGTTGCAGGTCCATCTCCCTGGAGAGCTTGTGTTTTCCTGGCATAACAGCACGGTGATTGGAATCCAGGTATTTCTGTTGTCAGTTGGAAGGGGCAGTCCTTGACTGTTTCAGTGCCCCATTTGTCGTGGGTGATGGGCTGAGCCACTGGGGAAAAGTCAATTTAGTTAGGTCCGGTTACCCTTTGCATTCACTCCTGTCCCTGAAGGAAATGGTCCCTGTTTTTGTGTAATGCTTTATAGAAGCAGGACCTAAAAGTGGGAATCTAGCGGAAGCGGAATACTAGACAGTATTCCTGTTGCACTCTCTAAGCTTTTCAGTTTGTAAGCAGCTGAAGTTTTTTTCCCCTTTATTTCTCCTTTTTCTTCTTGCTCCCTTGCTCTTTTATAAATGCATGAATTCCCCAGGAAGGAGGCATCTTGTTTGACCTGTTACAGCCAATTTGCCATTGTATATACCCAGCTTCAGTGAAATTTTAGTTGGCCTGGCAAATAATGTTTTTATTTAGTATTTTTATTTTTATTTTTTAGGAGATGGGGTCTTGCTCTGTTGCCCAAGCTGGAGTGCAGTGGCAGGATCATAGCTCACTGCAGCCTTGAACTCCTGGGCTCAAGTGATCCTCCCACCTCAGCCTCCAGAGTAGCTGGGACATGCTCCCAGTAGCAGCAGGCAGGCTCCAGTGTGTCCAGCTGGTTTATTTTCTAAGAATAGCTGCACAGAGACGAAAGACCATATATATAGTTCAAAATGTACTTCCAGACAATGGGGAAGCTATGGTTGTTAACAGTTTAATTGGCTCTTTTTAAAACAAATATTAAGTAGTTCAGTTCTTCTAGTCTCTGTATTATAAGTCAACAAACATATATACTTGGTAGAATTTATTAAACAAATGAATAAGGCATGCAAGTATTCCAATTGTTACATAATAGAATTGTATCTAGAACCTTCATTGTAAAGCCTGGCAAAATGGTTTGCACTGTAATCCCCCCTGCTCGGAAGGCTGAGCACTTGAGGCCAGGAGTTGTAGACCAGCCTGGGCAACGTAGCAAGATGCTGTCTCTAAAAAAAAGAACGTTGATTATTAAACATATAAAAATCTGAAATATTACCTGAAAAAGGTGATGCTACTTTTGCAAATAATCCTTGATGTAGATTTTTAATTGAGATACATAATACATAATTCATATACCATAAAATTCAGCCTTTTAAAAGTGTACAATTCAGTGGTTTTTAGTTCACAAGGTTGTCCAGCCATCATCACTAATTCCAGAATTTTTTATCACCCCAAAGGAAACTCCATACCAACTGCACTCACTCACATTCTCTCCTTCCTCCAGCTCCTGGCAGCCATTTGTCTATAAATTTGCCAATTCAAGATATTTCATATCAATGAAATCATATAGTCTGTGGTCTTTTGTGACTGGCTTTTTTTACTTAGCATAGTAGCTTCAGTGTTCATCTGTGTTGTAGCATATGTCTTTTTATGGCTGAATCCTAGCCTATTCTATGGATATGCTTCATTCGTTTATCCATTTAGCCACTGGTGGACATTTGGGTGGTTTCTACATTTTGATTATTATGAATACTGTTGCTATCCTTAATGGAGATCTGCATGAAAGAAGTTAAGGTTTCCAAAGTTATGTAAAAGCAGTTGCTAGGTTTAGTGGCTTTTTATAGTAGTTTCTTTTCCCCCATTCATTTTCAGACTCTCTTGGAAGTTTAGGATATTTCACAGTTCTGAATGTTAGCCACTGAAAATGCCAGTAGACGATGAAGCCTCTGAAGATGACACGGATTCACTTTCCTCAAACAGTCCAAGAACCTTTATTTTCAAATAAGAGAATATAACAATTTCTTTACACTATGGAAGAGTTTGACTTGGTGAAAACCTTACACAAAACTTCATCTTCTGTAGAATCTGATAAAAATTCTCTGCATTCTCTTGGACTGAACTTAAATACTGATAGGTAAGAATGGGATTTTAGAAAATGTGACAAATCAGAATAACCTTATTTGCATACATTTACCAGTTTATCCAAATAGTGTCAGAGTTACTGATTTGAATTATTATCATTATTATTATTATTATTATTA
>NW_012107585.1:9107903-9109919 GCF_000951045.1 Mandrillus leucophaeus | reverse complement strand
CGGCCTCCCAAAGTGCTGGGATTACAGGCTTGAGCCACCGCGCCCGGCCTATTATTATTTTTTAACCTATCAAGAATGTTCAGGGAGGCTGGGCGCGGTAACTCATGCCTGTAATCCCAGTACCTTGGGAGGCTGAGGCGGGTGGATCACCTGAGACCAGGAGTTGGAGACGAGCCTGGCTAACATGGTGAAACCTGGTCTCTACTAAAAATACAAATATTAGCCAGGTGTGGTGGCGTGCGCCTGTAGTTCCAGCTACTTGGGAGGCTGAGGCAGGAGAATTGCTGGAACCTGGGAGGCAGAGGTTGCAATGAGCCAAGATTGCACCAGTGCACTCCAACCTGGGCAACAGAGCAAGACTCCGTCTTAAAAACAAACAAACAAAAAAGAGGCTAGGCGCAGTGGCTCACGCCTGTAGTCCCAGCACTTTGGGAGGCCAAGGCGGGCAGGTCACAAGGTCAGGAGATCGAGACCATCCTGGCCAACATGGTGAAACCCCATCTCTACTAAAAATACAAAAAAAAAAAAAAATTAGCTGGGCGTGGTGGTGGGAGCCTGTAGTCCCAGCTACTCGGCAGCTGAGGCAGGAGGATGGCGTGATCCTGGGAGTCAGAGCTTGCAGTGAGCTGAGATGGCACCACTGCACTCCAGCCTGGGCAACAGAGTGAGACTCCGTCTCAAAAAAAAAAAAAAAAAAAAGGAAAATGTTCAAGGACAGTTGTTTAAGTCAGGAATAGGTTTAGTATTTTCATGTCTTTCATTTCTCCCAGAGATATGTACTTTTGCATGGAAAGCATTCTGAAAAAGAACTTGTTTTGCATGTTTTACTTTCCTTTACACTTTTTTGTTTTTGTAAATTACAAGCATATCTTTAACATTTAGTTGCCTAAATATTATTTCTACATTTTTAAATAATTGGGACAAATGATGTTTTATGTTGCAGAAATACTTCACCAATGTGGGAAGCAGCAATTAAAGTTGAGTATTAGGAAGTTAAGACAAAACCAGACTCTAAGTAGACAAAATAGTGGACTAAATAGATGTTATCAAAGTGTGTTTTATGCATTTTATTTTTTTTAAATGCATTTTATTTTATTTTTTAATTTTTTAATGTTTTTTTGAGACAGAGTCTCGCTCTGTTGCCCAGGCTGGAGTGCAGTGGCTGGATCTCGGCTCACTGCAAGCTCCGCCTCCTGGGTTCATGCCATTCTTCTGCCTCAGCCTCCCGAGTAGCTGGGACTACAGGCGCCCGTCACCTCGCCCGGCTAATTTTTTGTATTTTTAGTAGAGACGGGGTTTCACTGTGTTAGCCAGGATGGTCTCGATCTCCTGACCTCGTGATCCGCCCGTCTCGGCCTCCCAAAGTGCTGGGATTACAGGCGCCCGTCACCTCGCCCGGCTAATTTTTTGTATTTTTAGTAGAGACGGGGTTTCACTGTGTTAGCCAGGATGGTCTCGATCTCCTGACCTCGTGATCCGCCCGTCTCGGCCTCCCAAAGTGCTGGGATTACAGGCTTGAGCCACCGCGCCCGGCGCATTTTATTTTTAAGCTATCCTATGATTGGTTTGTTTTTATTTTTTAATCGTCTTAACACAGATCATGGTTAGTTTGTTTTTCATCAGCCTGTTTACTTTCAATTTGCACATAGTCTGACAAGCTTGGTTATTGGGTTTCTAAATTTATAGTAGTGTAGAAACAGCAAAGAGGCAAGGACTGTAAGAGAGGAGAGCATCTATAAACAGCATGTAGAAGAAAGGAAAACAGCGGTTTTGGGGCCTTACTGGTAAAGGGGCAAGGAACTTTAAACACAGTAGGTCTTGAAGAAATTGTGTATTATAATTATAAATAAATACATTACTTAAAAAATTGTTAATTCTCTGCCCTTTTCAGGAGGAATTTAAGGCAGCTTACATGGGTATATAAAACAATGGGGATGGGGAGTTGTAAAAAACAGAGGAATATGTGAAGTAAAACGAGAAAGTTTTTTTTTTTTTTTTTTGAGAGGGAGTCTCGCA
>NW_012107585.1:9098297-9107088 GCF_000951045.1 Mandrillus leucophaeus | reverse complement strand
CCTGCCTCAGCCTCCTGATTAGCAGGGACTGCAGGCGTGCACCACCACACCCGGCTAATTTTTTGTATTTTAGTAGAGATGGGGTTTCACCATGTTGGCCAGGATGGTCTCGATTTCCTGAGCTCGTGATCCGCCCACCTCGGCCTCCCAAAATGCTGGGATTACAGGCGTGAGCCACTGTGCCTGGCCTCCTTTGAATTTTTAGTAATATTTTCACTGGTCCTAACTATTATTTTACTGTTATTTTTATTTATTTATTTTTAAAACAAATTCTTTGTGAAAGAAAGCAGGATATCAAGCAGTAAATAAATGAAAATGATCTTTTTGTGACTAGATTTTAAGTACATTTTAATGTCCTGAAATATATTGTGTGTTTATAAAACAAATCCAAAATAACTTACCTGAAGTTTGGAAAAGCAGTACTCCTGGAAAGAATCAGTGCTGTTTTACACACTGAGTAGGCTAAGTAAGTCCTGAATATTTGCTGCTAATTTGCTTGGCACAACTTTTATTCAGAGATAGTGCCGAGATAGGCATCAGCTTATCGTACCAAATTATGGGTATCCAGTGAACAAGATTTGACTGTCATTTGGGGCAGTGGAGAAAGAATCCCCACTGCACAATGAAGGGCTGTTCTTAAAGTTGGGGGAAATAATCCTCTGGAATAGGGGAGATCAGAGAAGCTGGAAATTAATCTTATTGTTTAGCACAGACTTTTTTATTTTCTGCTGATCCTTTGGAGTGTTCTCTCACTTCTGGAGAAGGTCTTTCTGTTGTGTTCTTAAAAAGAATACAGTGCGGTCTTTTTACTGCCCTTTTCCTTTTGTGAACCAACTTGTGATCAGATTTTCAACAAATGAGGTGCCATTAGAAGGATTAAATATCAGTGGTTTTGTACTGCTCTGCTAAATCTTGAACTGCTGAATTATTCAACACTTTGATAGAGTGAAGAAAACCATTTGAATTATTTATGTTTCAACAGAAGTAGTCCCCACCTTAGTACAAATGGGGTATCCTCTTTCTCAGGGAAGACCAGACCATCTGTAATTCAAGGTACAGTTGAAGTCCTAACTTCTTTAATGCAAGAGCTACAAAACAGTGGAAAGACTGATTCGGAACTTTGGAAAAGCTGTGAGGTATCTAATTTTGTTTTATTTTTGTAATTTTAAGATAATTATATTAAAACATACCTCTACTAAACTCTAAATTATTAGAAATTTATGTCCTGAAGAGCATGACACTTTTAAGTTAATGCTAAAGTGGTCAAGTATATTAATTTAGGAATGATATTGAATGAATGGGAAAAAGGTGATCAAAAGTATTTTTTAACAATATATTACTGATTAGACATTCTAATTTGTATATTAAATATGAACTAAAATATTGTCTTCATTCAGAGACCTGAGAATCCCAAAATTATTAAAATTGTTACTAATTGTAATGTTGTCAGTAACTTATATGGAATTTTAAAAAGCCTAAATCCACTTTGAAATATTTTCAATGTTCTAATTATAAATTGAAGCTTCTATTTAGTACCTTACCATATTCAGCTGTGATACATTCCATTATATTGTTTTCAGATCAGTGGTTCTTTCTTTGGCTCATAGGTTAAACTGTGATATAAAAATGTGACAGTTAAAAGAATACTTACATGGCCGAGCACAGTGGCTCACGCGTATAATCCTTTCACTTTAGGCGGCCATGGTGGGAGGTTTGGTTGAGGCCAGGAGTTTGAGACTAGCCTGGGCAAGATAGCAAGACCCTGTCTCTACAAATATAAATACATACATAAATTAGCTGGGCATGGTGGCATGGGATCTGTAGTCGTAGCTACTTGGGAGGCTGATGTGGGAGGATCACTTGAACCCAGGAGGTCAGGGTTGCAGTGAGCTATGATCACAGCACTACACTGCAGCCTAGGTGACAGACTGAGACCCTGTCTCTCTCTATATATAAAAATAGAGAACCTGTAATCCCAGCACTTAAGGAGGCGGAGGTAGATAGCTTGAGCCCAGGAGTTTGTGACCTGCTTGGGCAACATAACTAGACCCCCTCAGTAAAAAAAAAAAAAAAACACAAAACCTTACATATAAATTTTGTTTCATAGAATAATGCTCAAGATAGACTTTCTTAAGGCTGAATTTGATAGTTTTTAATAGAAATGTATAAACCATTATTAATTCTTAGAAAGCACTAGATCTTATTTTAAACGTTAATTATACTTTTAAAAGCATAATTTGTGTTATTTTTTAGCAAGTAGAGTAAGCGAAATGAAAGATTACCTGGTTTAAGAATTCAATAGCAGCAACTGCTAAGTATAATTATTTATATCCATTATCCATAATTATTGGAATTATAAGAAAGTATTACTATATGCTTAAAAAAATTGAGTTTTCAGTTTTTATACTTTATGCTTGTTTGCATATAATAATCAGTGTGTACTAATGTGAAAGACCTTTAAAAATGCCCATACAAATGCAATTAAAAATGGAATGTTTTATTAAATATATTAAATGTTTCCCCTAATGTATCTACTCATTAGCTTTTTGTTTGTTTGTTTGTTTGTTTGTTTGTTTTTTGAGATGGAGTCTGGCGCTGTGGCCCAGGCTGGAGTGCAGTGGCTGGATCTCAGCTCACTGCAAGCTCTACCTCCCGGGTTTGCGCCATTCTCCTGCCTCAGCCTCCCGAGTAGCTGGGACTACAGATGCCCGCCACCTCGCCTGGCTATTTTTTTGTATTTTTTAGTAGAGACGGGGTTTCACTGTGTTAGCCAGGATGGTCTCGATCTCCTGACCTCGTGATCCACCCGTCTCGGCCTCCCAAAGTGCTGGGATTACAGGCTTGAGCCACCGCGCCCGGCCTTGTTTGTTTGTTTTTGAGACAGAGTCTCGCTCTGTTGCCCAGGCTGGAGTGCCATGGTGCGATCTTGGCTCATAGCAACCACTGTCTCCCAGGTTCAAGTGATTCTCCTGCCTCAGTCTCTCGAGTAGCCGAGATCACAGGCGAGTGCCACCATGCCCACCTAATTTTTATATTTTTAGTAGAGAAGGGGTTTTGCCATGTTGGCCAGGCTGGTCTCGAACTCCTGACCTCAGGTAATCTGCCTACCTTGGCTTCCCAAAGTGCTGGGATTACAGGCATAAGCCACCATGGCTGGCCCTCATTAGCTTTTGATACCTGAATTAACATGCTTTAGGACAAAGGAGGCATTGCCATAATGTAGTTTAACTTCTGGAAAATTTGTGTTTAACTAGAAATTGTTACTTTTAACAATTTGAAATCAACATTTTTTTTGACATCAGCATCTTAAGTCAGAATCAGAATATATTCCCCTCCATACCTCTCCCCTCCCTTCCCTCCCATCTCCCTCCTCCTTCCTTCCCTCCCTCCCTTCCTCCCTTCTCTTTGTTTCTTTTTCTCCTCTTTCATTCTCTTTCTTTTTTATTTTTTTAAATAGGGTCTCACTCTGTCACCCAGGCTGGAGTGCAGTGGCACAACCTCTGTTCACTGCATCTTCAACCACTTGGGCTCAAGCCATCCTCCCACGTCAGCCTCCCGAGTAGCTGGGACTACAGGTGCATACCACCATGCCCAGCTAATTTTTGTATTTTTTGTTGAGACAAGGTTTTGCTATGTTGCCCAGGTTAGTCTTGAACTCGTGAACTCAAATGATCCACCCACCTTGGCCTCCCAAAGTGCTGGAATTACAGGCATGAGTCACTGTGCCTAGCCTCTGAGCTCTCTTTTTATAACAGCTTTCAAAATAACATCAATTTATATTATCCTAAAATGAAATTCATAGGTAAAATAACCTACCTGTACCCACTTTAAAAAATCAGTAACATGTATTTGGATATATCCATGTGAGGCACATGTTCATTAGAAGACATAATGAAGTAGTCATGTTTACCTGTATGTAGACTCACTGTGAATTCAGCAGCTGAACACAGATCGATGTAGCTATGGTGTGTTGATGATCCAGGTATTGTATACAGCACCTCCACTGGTAACATGCTTTTCTGAAAGGGTGATGAACTTCTCATGAGATTTTGAAACAAGTTTGTTTTGATGTTATGAATACTGTGCAAAATATTTATTGTTTTGTAATATAAAATGGACACAGGACAATTCTTCGTCGTGGGGGACTGCCCTATGATCTGCATGCCTGGACCCTGCCCACTAAATGCCAGTGATGTCCCTCCAGCTTTGTCATGACTGTGACCTTACAGATTTCCAACATGGAGTTGCTTCCCCATTGAGATCACTGCATCATATTTAAATTTAAAACTTAGGCCTGTAATCCCAGCACTTCAGGAGACCGAGGCAGATGGATCAGTTGAGGTCAGGAGTTCGAGAACAGCCTGGCCAACATGGTAAAACCGTGTCTCTACTAAAAAAAATAAAAATTAGCCAAACATGGTGACACATGCCTGTCACCTCAGCTACTTAGGAGGCTGAGGCACGATAATTGCTTGAACTCGGGAGGCGGAGGTTGCAGTGAGCCCAGATCATGCCACTGCGCTCCAGCCTGGGCGAGAGAGCGAGAGACCCCGTCTCAAAAAATAAATAAATAAAACTTAATCCTCTTAGCCACCTATGAGATGTTGTTATTCCCATTTTATAAAGTAGGAAACTGAGGTACAAATAAATTTGTCCAGAACCCCACAAGTTTTTAGTGGAGAGCTTGGAGTTAGAGTGGGGCAGGGGTAGGAGACAGAGTTCACAAAGTGAACAATTAAGAGACTTTCTGATGTGGCAAATGCTATGAAGGAAATACATAGGATGATAAGAAAGAAAGGAACTGTTAGGATGGTTTGAGAAGATGACAGTTAGGCTGAAATTGCAGGGTGGGAAGACAGCAGTCAGGGTGGGAGGACAGCAGTCAGGGTGGGAAGACAGCAGTCAGGATGGGAAGACAGCAGCCATGGTGAGAGCTGAGCAAGAGCTTGCCAGGTGGCGGGCACGGCAGGTGCTCAGCTGTGAGGTGGGAGACAATTGTGGCACGCTCGAGAACAGGATGCCTGGGAGGCAGGTGTGCAGCCAGCAAGGGACAGAGGGCTGGGATGAAGTGGGGAGGTGCGTAGGAGCCAGACAGTGCAGAGCCGTCTAAGGAGAGCTTAGGAGTGGAAAGATGCTGAAAGGCTTTACACAGGCAGGTAGTTTTCATAGCCACTTCCTGCTGTTGTGTATTGCTGCATATGGTCTGTGGCTGAAAGTCTCCC
Source organism: Mandrillus leucophaeus (assembly GCF_000951045.1). Taxonomy (NCBI): domain Eukaryota; kingdom Metazoa; phylum Chordata; class Mammalia; order Primates; family Cercopithecidae; genus Mandrillus; species Mandrillus leucophaeus. Next base: position 9,101,866 of record NW_012107585.1, on the reverse strand, counting down.
AGCCTTGAGGCTGAATGTAGCCTTCTGTAGAACTCCCTGCTCCCTTGGTGTGACGTGCTGGCATACTCCAGCTATGAGAGTGCTGATGGCTCTTGGGATTCGGGATGGATCATGACCTAAAAAGTGCTCTTTTACACTGGAGGAATTGTTCTGTGAAATGTTAAGTCAAAAAATTATTTTTAACTAACATATTTTATAATTTAATAGACCAGGTGGTTACAGCTATTCAATTTGGTGGAAAAACAATGCCAAGAACAGATAGTTGCCCAGCAGGAACAGTTCCACAACCAAATTCAAGTAAGTTGTCATTTACATTGATTCCTTTTTTATATACATATACATATACATATACATACACAACACATATAGAAATGGAGTCTCACTCTTGTCGCCCAGGTTGGAGTGCAGTGGCATGATCTCAGCTCACTACAACCTCTGCCTCCTGGGTTCAAGCCATTCTCCTGCCTCAGCGTCCCGAGTAGGTGAGATTACAGGCACCCGCCAACACGCCTGGCTAATTTTGGTATTTTTAGTAGAGATGGGGTTTTGCCATGTTCGCCAGGCTGCTCTCGAACTCCTGACCTCAGGTAATCCACCCGCCTCGGCCTCCTGCCTGGCACTTTTTAAATTTTATTTTTATTTATTTTTTTTGAGATGAAGTCTCACTCTGTTGCCCAGGCTGGAGTGCAATGGCACGGTCTTGGCTCACTGCAACCTCCACCTACCAGGTTCAAGCAATTCTCTTGCCCCAGCCTCCTGAGTAGCTGGGAATACAGGTGTGTGCCACCATAACTGGCTAATTTTTGTATTTTTATTAGAGACAGGGTTTCATCATGTTGGCCAGGCTGATCTTGAACTCCTGACCTCGTGATCTGCCTGCCTCGGCCTCCCAAAGTGCTGGGATTACAGGCATGAGCCACCACGCCCAGCGTCCTTTTTTATATTTGTAAGAAAAAACAATATGTTATATCAATTTTTTTTTTTGAGACAAGGTCTCACTCTGTCACCCAGGCTGGCGTGCAGTGACACGATTTTAGCTGACTGCAACCTCTACCTCCTGGATTCAGGAAATTCTCCTGCCTCAGTCTCCTGAGTAGCTGGAATTACAGATGTGCACCACCATGTCTGGCTAATTTTTAGTAGAGTCAGAGTTTCACCATGTTGACCAGGCTGGTCTTGAGCTCCTGACCTTGTGATCTGCCCACCTCGCCCTCCCAAAGTGTTGGGATTGCAGGTGTGAGCCACCGTGCCTGGCCACCAGCCTCAATTTTGTTTATAAACTAAAGATAAAGCATCACATTTTTTTAGAATGATATTTCATCATATTTTGAAACATGATATTCTTGTAACAGTCATAAAAATATGATGTTTAATATACTTTCTTACCCAAATCTAACTTTTTATTTCCAGCATATACAGGAGGAGATAAAAAATTTAGTCAAATTACAGACTAGTAGTGCTTCCTGTGAAGGAAATTCTTCAAACAAACAAGTATCTTCGGAAAGTCAAATGGGTTTTTTTTCTGAAAGCAGTGAGAGAAATGAATCTGTTATCCATTATCCTGAATCCACAGAACCTGAAATACAGCAAGAAATGTCCACGTCACAACCAGACTGCAATGTGGATAGTAGCTCAGTAAGCAGTGGATATGGCACCTTTTGTATCTCAGATTTAAATCCGTACAAATCTAAAGACCCTAAGGAGTTCATGGAGCACGTAGATGTTCCCAAAGGACAGTATGTAGCACCTGCGGTGCCAGCCGATTCACTTGTAGATGGTGTGAAAAATGAGAGTTTTTATGTACAGACTCCTGAAGAGTGCTGTGCGTCTTTGAAGGAAGATGTATCCATTTTTCCTGGTGAATTTGAACATAATTTTCTTGGTGAAAATAAGGTTTCTGAAGTATACAGTGGGAAAACAAATGGGTAAGTAGAATTTCCCTCATTCGAAGGGAGTTTATTACATTTAGAATCTAGTAAATAAAGTTCCTTTTAATGGACTATAATAGAATGGGATGTATTTGAACATTTATCAGTTTGTTGCCTGTAGAAAATTGAAATAAACAAATCACACCACACTATATTCTTTTTTTTTTTTTGAGACGCAGTCTCGCTCTGTTGCCCAGGCTGGAGTGCAGTGGCCGGATCTCAGCTCACTGCAAGCTCCGCCTCCCGGGTTTACGCCATTCTCCTGCCTCGCCCTCCCGAGTAGCTGGGACTACAGGCGCCTGCCACCTCGCCCGGCTAATTTTTGTATTTTTTAGTAGAGACGGGGTTTCACCGTGTTAGCCAGGATGGTCTCGATCTCCTGACCTTGTGATCCGCCCGTCTCGGCCTCCCAAGGTGCTGGGATTACAGGCTTGAGCCACCGTGCCTGGCCCACACCACACTATAGTCTAATGACACTGACTTTCTTCCCATCTGTAATGTTGTAAGACTGCTAAACTCTTAAGGTCGGAAACTTTGCCAGAAAATAGAAAAGATATTTTTAGCAGACAGGACTGTATCAATAGTGGAAGTTTGTCACACATGTTCATGTAATTTGAATAATTTTTTTTTTTTAAAGGTGGGGGTCTTACTTTGTTGTCCAAGCTGGTGTGCAGTGGTGCAATTATAGCTCACTGCAGCCTAGAATTCCTGGGCTCAAGTGATCCTCCTGAGTAGCTAGGACTATGAGTGCATGCTATGTTATCATGTCTAGCTGAAACTGAAAATTATATATGGGGTTACCCAATTTTATGTTTTTTTTTTTTTTTTTTTTTTTTTTTTGAGATGGAGTCTTGCTCTGTCTCCCAGGCTGGAGTGTAGTGGCGCAATCTCAACTCACTGCAACCTCTGCCTTCCTGGTTCAAGTGATACTCCTGCCTTAAGCCTCCTGAGTAGCTGGGACTACAGGTGCGGGCCACCACACCTGGCTAGTTTTTGTATTTTTAGTAGAGACATAGTTCCACTATGTTGGGCAGGCTGGTCTGTCTCCTGACCTCAGGTGATCTGCCCACCTTGGCCTCCCAAAGTGCTGGGATTACGGTGTAAGCCACTGCGCCTGGCCCCAGTTTTATGTTTTTTATTTTCTTTTTTCTAGTCTGTATCCTGCTGAATGTTTTTGTTTGTTTCTTTTGTTTTGTTTTTATTTATTTATTTTTTAAGACGGAGTCTCACTCTGTCACTCAGGCTGGAGTGCAGTGGTACGATTGTAGCTCACTGCAACCTCTACCTCCTAGGTTCGTATGATTTTCCTGCCTCAGCCTCCTGAGTAGCTGGGACTACAGGCATGTACCACCACGTCCAGCTAATTTTTGTATTTTTAGTAGAGATCGGGTTTTCCCGTGTTGGCCAGGCTGGTCTCAAACTCCTGACCTCAAGTGGTCTGCCCACCTTGGCCTCCCAAAGTGCTGAGATTATAGGCGTGAACCACTGTGCCCGACCTGAATTTTTTTATGTATAAGAAGAATTTTTGGCCGGGCGCGGTGGCTCAAGCCTGTAATCCCAGCACTTTGGGAGGCCGAGACGGGCGGATCACGAGGACAGGAGATGGATAACCCGGTGAAACCCCGCCTCTGCTAAAAAAAA
>NW_012107585.1:9096856-9098151 GCF_000951045.1 Mandrillus leucophaeus | reverse complement strand
TAGTCTTTTTGTTTACTTTGCCTTTGATAATAAGAAATTGAAAAAGTGATGTAGGTGAATTAATAAAAATTCATTATCTTACCACTATTAGAAAAAACAACTGACTGGGCACAGTGGCTCACACTTGTAATCCCAGCACTTTGGGAGACTGAGACGTGTGGATCACTTGAGCCCAGGAGTTCGAGATCAGCCTGGGCAACATGGCAAGACCTTGTCTCTACAAAAAAAAAAATACAAAAATTAGCTGGGTATGATGGTGCCCACGTGTGGTCCCAGCTACTCGGGAGGCTGAGGTGGGAGGATCACCTGAGCTGAGGAAGGTCAGGCTGCAGTGAGCTGTGATTGCACGACTGCCACTGCATTCTAGCCTGGGTGTTAGAGAGGGTCTCTATTTAAAAAAAAAAAGAAAAACAACTGAAAGCAACTGGTGGTTAGCTTTATATATGAAGTACAATATCTAAAGAAGTAATTTTGGAACCCAGTGTGGTGGCTCATGCCTGTCATCCCAGTACTTTGGGAGACTGAGGCAGGCAGAGGTCAGGAGTTTGAGACCAGTCTGGCCAACATGGTGAAACCCCATCCCTAGTAAAAATACAAAAATTAGCTGGGTGTGGTGGTGCATCTGTATTCCTAGCTATTCAGTCAGGAGACTGAGGCACGAGAATTGCTTGAACCTAGGAGATGGAGGTTGCAGTGAGCTGTGATTGCGCCACTGTACTCCAGCCTGGGTGACACAGCAAGACTCTGTCTCAAAACCAAAAAAAAGTAATTTTGGTTTTCTCTTCTTTAATAGTAATGCTATAACATCATGGGCACAAAAACTGAAGCAGAACCAACCAAAGAGAGCACATGTAGAAGATGGAGGTTCAAGATCTCAACAAGGAAATGCGCAAAGCAAGAAGACACCAATTGAGAAAGTAGGTGACAAATCACTTTCCCTGCGGGCTCCAGTACTGATGATTGTGTGGGTTTAGTACATGCTCATAAACAAAATTCTCATGCCCTTTCTTTTATATTGTTAATTTGTTCATTTATACATTTTTTTTTTTTTGAGATGGAGTTTCACTCTTGGGGCCCAGGCTGGAGTGCAATGGCGTGATCTCGGCTCACTTCAACTTCCGCCTCCCCGGTTGAAGCGATTCTCCTGTCTCATCTCCCTGAGTACCTGGGATTACAGGCGTGTGCCACCATGCCTGACCAAGTTTTGTATTTTTAGTAGAGACGGGGTTTCACCATGTTGGCCAGGCTGGTCTCAAACTCCTGACCTCAGGTGATCCACCCACCTTGGCCTCCCA
>NW_012107585.1:9090972-9091611 GCF_000951045.1 Mandrillus leucophaeus | reverse complement strand
AAAAAAAAAAAAAAAAAGAAGAATTTTTATAAATTTAGTGACATTTCATGACAAAGGAGGCTTTTTGGTAAACTGGCTGAATGTTTGTAAAACAATCCTTAAAACTTTCATAATTTATCCCAAATTTTTAGTTTCATATCCCTGAATTGTGTCATCTAAAGCAACACAAATCTTATGTATGTTCAAGTATAATGATTGGTTTATGCCAACAAATACACTTTCATTGTAGAGATACATTTAGCACTTGGAAAGGCAAATGTGGTGGTTTTTGTTCTAGTCTATGGCTACAGACTTTGTGTATTATTATTATTTTTTTTTTCTTTTTTTTTTTTTGAGACGGAGTCTCGCTCTGTCACCCAGGCTGGAGTGCAGTGGCCGGATCTCAGCTGACTGCAAGCTCTGCCTCCTGAGTTTACGCCATTCTCCTGCCTCAGCCTCCCGAGTAGGTGGGACTACAGGCGCCCGCCACCACGACCGGCTAGTTTTTTGTATTTTTTAGTAGAGATGGAGTTTCACCGTGTTAGCCAGGATGGTCTCCATCTCCTGACCTCGTGATCCGCCTGTCTCGGCCTCCCAAAGTGCTGAGATTACAGGCTTGAGCCACCACGCCCAGCCGACTTTGTGTATTATTAGTCACTG
>NW_012107585.1:9081234-9088232 GCF_000951045.1 Mandrillus leucophaeus | reverse complement strand
GTGATCTCGGCTCACTGCAAGCTCCGCCTCCCGGGTTCACGCCATTCTCCTGCCTCAGCCTCCCGAGTAGCTGGGACGACAGGCGCCTGCCACCGCACCCTGCTAATTTTTTGTATATTTAGTAGAGACAGGGTTTCACCGTGGTCTCGATCTCCTGACCTTGTGATTCTCCCGCCTCGGCCTCCCATAGTGCTGGGATTACAGGCGTGAGCCGCGGCGCCCGGCCCCTGACTGATTTTTTTGTATTTTTAGTAAAGACGGGGTTTCACCATGTTGGCCAGGCTGGTCTAGAACTCCTGATCTCAGGTGATCCACCCGCCTCAGCCTCCCAAATGCTGGGATTACAGGCGTGAGCTACCAATTAGTTCTATTTTAGAAAAGCCATTTAGCACTGTGTTCTGTTTTAGAAAATAATTTAGTACTGAATTGGTAGGTCTATTTTAGAAAAGCCCTTTAGTTTAGAACTGTGTTGGTAGTTCTATTCTGTTGACTCTCTGTGCCATCAAGGATGGTGTATCCTTGTTCGGTATGATAGCAGAAAAATATTTGGAGATGGGTAAATTTTGCTTTTTCTCATTGGGATAGATTGGTATAAAGGGAGAATGTTTTCATATACAGTAGTTTCTTTTCTTCTGTTTTTGCTAAGATTACAGGTCTTCTTGTGCAGACTTCCGCTTCTGATAAACTTTGGCCTTGTGGTTATGTACTCGGTGGGTTCACCGATGTTCTCGCTGTCCTTTGTGATTGTAGCTCAGTATATGCCATGTAGCCCCATGGTTCTGCCTTTGCTGCACATTAGACTCACCTGAGGAGATTTAAAACTACTTCTCCTGGCTTCCAAGTCTAGGTGCTAACCTGTGTTTTGGGACTTTAATCAGGTGATGCTAATGTGCGGTAGAGTCTAGGAGCCGCTGGTTAATTAGGCCACTGCCTAATTTTCCTTCTCTATTCAGTGGAGAATCAGACCAGCTGCCCATGGTCTGGCCCTGCCTTTGAAATACTCTTCTGCTCACATCTTCTACCTCTTATGATCATAGGGCAGAAAGTGGAGGCAGTGAGGAGGCAGTGATTCCCTCTGAGTCTTTCTTTGATCAGCTCCTGGACAAGTTTTAGTTTTCCTTTTTTTGGGTAATTGAAATATTCAGTATTAAATTACTAGGGGAAATCAAGTTTCTTTGATATTTCCGAACCCTAAATGATTTTGAACTCATGGTGGTTGTTGAATCAGAGACGCCCCCGCCCCCCGAAATGCACTTCTTACGTGATTCTGGATTCACAAAAGTTAGAACTGGCCAGGTGCGGTGGCTCATGCCTGTAATCCCAGCACTTTGGGAGGCCGAGGCGGGTGGATCATGAGATCAGGAGATCGAGACCATCCTGGCTAACATGGTGAAACCCTGTCTCTACTAAAAATACAAAAAATTAGCCGGGCGTGTGGTGGGCGCCTGTAATCCCAGCTGCTGGGGAGGCTGAGGCAGGAGAATGGTATGAACCCGGGAGGCGGAGCTTGCAGTGAGCCGAGATCGCGCTACTGCACTCCAGCCTGGGCAACAGAGCGAGACTCGGTCTCAAAAAAAAAAAAAAAAAAAGTTAGAACTTTCCTCTTTATTTAGTTATTTTTCTTCTCTCATTGGTTTCAGTTTCAGTCTAAAGCAGAGAATGCTTGTTATCCGGATTCTCTTATCCAATTTTCTTTTTATACAATGGTAGTTTATTTTGGGTAAATAGCACCTTTGAAGTAATTTTGAAATTGCATATTGTTTAGCAGAAGGGTTTTCCAGGGCTTGAGTTGCTGTTTGTTTCCTTGGTCCTTTGTCTTGGACAGACTCAACTTTCCCATTTCACAGGCCAAGGGGCTTCGGTGGTGGTTTTTCAGATGGGCTAATATGGTTACTAAAACTCATTAAGGTCCTTGTGCTAAGCTTAGGCCAGCTTCTTGGGCTAAGAGGGTTTATTTTTAGAAGGGCTTTTCATTGCACCCTACTTTTACTTTTAATTAAAAGCTGGGCCTGTTTTCTTCAGTGGATGCCTTGTTTCCCCGGAAGAGTGCAGCAGGCGGCTCTGTAAGGTAAGCCCCTGCCAGCCCACTGTGTGTGTGCAGCAGCCGAGTGCACTGAATTTGCATCTCAGAATCCAGACGAGGACAAAATATTTTGCTTGGGATTGTTTGACTTGGACTTTTACTTTTCCAGTCACCTTCTTGATGTTTTTTTTCTTTCTTTTTTTTTTTTTTTTTGATAGAGTCTCGCTCTGTCACCCAGGCTGGAGTGCAGTGGGGTGATCTCGACTCACTGCAAGTTCCACCTCCCGTGTTCACGCCATTCTCCTGCCTCAGCCTCCCAAGTAGCTGGGACTACAGGCACCCACCATCACAACTGGCTAATTTTTTGTATTTTTAGTGGGGACGGGGTTTTACCCTGTTAGCCAGGATGGTCTCGATCTGCTGACCTTGTGATCTGCCCACCTCAGCCTCCCAAAGTGTTGGGATTACAGGCGTGAGCCACCGCACCCGGCCTTCTCTTGGTCTCAAGTAGTGAGACAAATTGAAACAGGTGGAATTTCTTCCTTGATGAGAAAGAAAATAAGTGGTGCCTTATAAGGCTGATGTGTTAATCCCCCTTCTTTGTAGGTAGTGTTATCTCAGTGTGATTTTACTTTGGCAGTGGGTTCATGGATGGTTACATACTCTTTACAGGAATTAAAAGTTTGATGAGGGACCTGATAAGATAAATTCCGATAGGAATATTCTCATCACATGTCTCTGGAAACATTTCTTGTTACAGTATCAGAGATGTTGTGAGGATTGATTTGCTCAGAATTTTTACTAGGATTGATAAGTAAGCAGGGACTAGTAACCAATTGTTTGTATATAGGAAGTAGTCTACTACTTAAGGCTCATATTATTGATTTATGATTTTTAGAGTTAATCTGATTTATTGTAATTATAATGATAAAAATGAATTGTTAGAGCTTTTAAATTTTTATACTAAATGACTTTAATTCTAGGCACCTCAAATTTGTTTTGGAAGTAAATGGCAAATTATAAATACATTTTAGGTCTGAACTCATGAAATAATACCTGCCCCCATTTTTCTCCTAGCTCCACAGAGAACTGAAATAAACTTTTGTAAATTACACAGGCAAAAAAAAAATATTTGACAGTGAATTCCTATTAGTTAGCATTCTTGTAACCATGGAGAAACCAGGCTTTTTTCTTTTTTTGTGACAGAGTCTTGCTCTGTTGCCCAGGCTAGAGTGCAGTGGCACGATCTCAGCTCACTGCGACCTCTGCCTCCCGGGTTCAAGTGATTCTCGTGCCTCAGCCTCTGGAGTAGCTGGGCTTATAGGCACCCACTACTGTGCCCAGCTAATTTTTGTATTTTTAGTACAGACGGGGGTTTCATCATCTTGATCAGACTGGTTTCGAATTTTTGACCTCGTGATCCACCCGCCTCGGCCTCCCAAAGTGCTGGGATTACAGGCGTGAACTACCGCACCTGGCCCAGGCTTTCTTCTTTGTGAACCCTTTGAAGGTTTCTCTACACTTGGTTTGATGCCTGGCTCTCATTCCTTGGGTCAGCAGATGGTGCCTAATGACTTTTAGCTGTCAACCAATAGTTTTCTTTCTTGTAGTCTGATTTTGCTGCTGCTACACATCCTCGTGCTTTTTACCTCAGTAAACCAGATGAAACTCCAAATGCTTGGATGTCTGATTCAGGAACAGGTATGATACTTAAATTTTTATTTTTTTAACCTAAGCTACACTCAGAGGAAGGTACTTAGTTTTTTAGAGCATTATTTTTAGAAAACAACTTGCGTACATTTCTCCTTATAGGATGATACTGTATAGTAATATGGTTTTGTAAATATGTTATGTGTTGTGGTGTTCTCTGGTAGCAGCCTTACCTTTGTTTGTTTTGTTTTTTGAGACGGGGTCTCACTCTGTTGCCCAGGCTGGGGTGCAGTGGTGTGATCACAGCTCACTGCAGCCTCAACCTCCTGGGCTCAAGTGATCCTCCCACCTCAGCTTCCCAAGAATAGCTGGGACAACAGGCGGCACCACCATGCCCAGCTACTTTTTGTATTTTTTTGTAGAGACAGGGTTTCGCCGTGTTGCCTCAGCTGGTTGTGAACTCCTGGGTGCAAGCAATCCACCTGCCTCAGTTTCTCAAAGTGCTGGGATTACAGACTTCAGCCACCACGCCCAACCACCTTTCTTGTCTTAATTTATGTTACAAGATCTGTAAAGAGAATGAAGTACTTTTGCAGTTGTTTTGAACAGCTATAAAAATTATCAACCTTTTTTGGGTAGTTCAAAATGAATTAAATTCAAACCCTCTGAGCCATCCTTTACACTCCATGGTGAGCTTATTCCAATCTAATTGCTTTATATACAGACTTTTTTCCCCGCCCCCCCATATCCCACATCCAATTCATCAGGATGAATTAGCTTTGCCTTACAAAACTTTCTAGAATCCCACCACTTCTCACCACCTCCACGGCTTCCAGCCTAAGAGTGGCCTCTCATCTATCACCTGGGTTGCTGCTGTCTTCTTAACTAGCCTCCCCACTTCCACTCTTGCACGCTTCAGTCTGTTCTCAACATAGTAGAAAAAGTGATCCTCTGAAAAGTTAAGTCACATTGTGTGACTCCTCCGCTCCAAACCCTGTTGTTCAGAGTCCTTACAGGGGCCCACAGGGCCTAACAACCTAGCCCTGTTACCTCTTTGACCTCACTTTATACTGAGTTGTTCCTTGAATTACAGTGGGGTTATGTCCTGATAAACTCACCATAAATTGAAAATATCATAAGTTGAAAATGGGCTGGGCACAGTGGCTCATGCCTGTAATCCCAGCACTTTGAGAGGCCAAGGTGTGAGGATTGCTTGAGGCCATGAGGTTGAGACCAGCTTGAGCAACAAGTTGAGACCTCATCTCTACAAAAGAGTTAAAACATTAGCCAGGGGTGGTGATGCACCTGTAGTGCTAGCTACTTGGAAAGCTGAGATGGGAAGATTGCTTGAGTCTGGGAGGTCAAGGCTGCAGTGAGCCATGATCACACCACTGCACTCCAGCCTGGGCAACACCAAGACCTTGTCTCAAGGAAAAAAAAAAAGTGAAAATGCATTTAGTACACCTAGCTTATTAAAGATCATAACTTAGCCTAGTGTACATTAAATGTGCTCAGAACGCTTACATTAGCCTACAGTTGGGCAAAGTTATCTAACACAAAGTATTTTATAATAAAGTATTGACTATTTCATATACTTTATTGAATACTGAGATTGAAAAGAGAATGGTCATACGGGTACTCAAAGTATGGTTTCTACTGACTGCATATTGCTTTTGCACCATGATAAAGTAAAAAAAAAAAAAAAAATGAGTTGAACCATTGCAGGTTAGCGATTGTACTCTGTCCCTTTCTTTCTTTTTTTTTTTTTTGAGACAGAGTTTTGCTCTTGTTGCCTGGGCTGGAGTGCGATGGTGTGATCCCGGCTCACTGCAACCTCTGCCTCCCGGGTTCAAACAATTCTCCTGCCTCAGCCTTTAGCCTCCCAAGTAGCTGGGATTACAGGCACGTACCACCACACCCAGTTCATTTTGTATTTTTAGTAGAGACGGAGTTTGTCCATGTGGTCAGGCTAGTCTTGAACTCCTGACCTCAGGCAATCTGCCCGTGTCAGCCTCCCAGAGTGCTGGGATTACAGGCATGAGCCACTGCGCCCGGCTGTGCTCTGTCTGTTTCTTTGATGAGAAGGGAGACTGTCTGCTCAAATGTCCCAGATATGTTTTAGGACTTTTGCATTGGCTGTTTTCCATACTTGAAATGTTCTTCTCCCTGTGTGAGGGAGCTCCCTCATACATGGCTAAAATGGCTGATGCCCTCTTAATTATCCTCTCAGTAGCCAACCCTATTCACCTGATTCAAAACTAGTGCCTGCGTACCCCACCCCCCACTACATATCCCCTTTATCCTGTTTTAAAATCTCATCAGAGTGCTTACCATCTATATACTGCATGATTTACTTACTTTTCTTGTCTCACTCCTCCTGCCATCCCAGCCTGGCACTATAGGTGGTCAATAAACATTTGAATTACTGAATTATTTACATTGATTCTATATGTCTATACTACTCACAAAGAAATTGTCAGCTGGGTGTGGTGGCTGACACCTGTGATCCCAGCACTTTGGGAAGCCAAGGTGGGCAGATCACTTGACCCCAAGAGGTTGAGACCAGCCTGGGCAACATAGCAAAACTTCGTCTGTACACAAAATACAAAAATTAGCTGGGTGTGGTGGTGTGAGCTTATAGTCCCAGCTACTTGGGAGGCTGAAGGGGAATGATTGAGCTGTGATTGTACCACTGTACTCCAGCCTGGGAGACAGATCGAGGCCCTGTCTCAAAAAAAAAAAAAAAAAAAAGAAAGAAATTGTCTATTTTAAAATATATTTTAAGGTTGGACCTGGTAGCTCACAACTGTAATCCTAGCACTTTGGGAGGCCGAGGAGGGTGGATTGCTTGAGCTCTGGAGTTCGAGACCAGCCTGGGTAACATGGCAAAACCCTGTCTCTACTAAAAGTACAAAAAAATTTAGCAGGGCTTGGTGGTGTGTGCCTGTAGTCCCAGCTTCTTGTGGGGCTAAGGCAGGAGGATGTCTTGAACCTGGAAGGTTGAGACTCCAGTGAGCTGGACTGGGAGCAGTGGCCCATGGTTATAATCCCAGCACTTTGGGAGGTCGAGGCGGGAGAATCAGTTGAGATCAGGAGTTCGAGACCAGCCTGGCCAATATGGTGAAGCCCCATCTCTACTAAAAATACAAAAATTAGTCTGGGCATGGTGGCTCACACCTGTTATCCCAGCACTTTGGGAGGCCTAGATGGGCAGATCAGTTGAGTCAGGAGTTTGAGACCAGTCTGGCCAAAATGGCAAAACCTTGTCTCTGCTAAAAATACAAAAATTAGCTGGGTGTGGTGGTGCATGCCTGTAACCTCAGCT
>NW_012107585.1:9078181-9081119 GCF_000951045.1 Mandrillus leucophaeus | reverse complement strand
AAAAAAAAAAAAAAAAGAAAAAGAAAAAGAAAAAACAAACCAAAAATTAGCTGGTTGTGGTGGCGCAGCACACCTGTAATTCCAGCTGCTCAGGAGGCTGAGGCAGGAGAATCGCTTGAACTCGGGAGGCGGAGGTTGCAATAAGCCGAGATCACTCCATTCCATCTTGGGCAACAGATCGAGACTCTGTCTCGAAAAAAGAGACCACAGTAGACTGAGATGGCACTCCAACCTGGGTGACAGAGTGAGACCCTTTCTCAAATAAAAAATAAAAAAATATATTTTATTATTTTAATTTTTTTTTTGAGACAGGGTCTCACTCTGTCACTCAGGCTGGAGTACAGTGGCACTTTCTCAGCTCATTACAACCTCTGTCTCCTGGGTTCAAGCGATTATCATGCCTCAGCCTCCCAAGTAGCTGGGATTACAGTGTGTGCCACCACACCTGGCTGATTTTTGGATTTTTAGTAGAGACGGGGTTTCACCATGTTGGCCAGGCTGGTCTCAAACTCCTGACGTTAGGTAATCCTCCTGCCTCAGCTTCCCAAAGTGCTGGGATTACAGGTGTGAGCTACTGCACCTGGCCAAAAATATATATTTTAAATTGTACCAGCTCATCTTGACTTTTTTTTTTTTTTTTTTGAGACGGTGTCTGGCTCTGTCGCCCAGGCTGGAGTGCAGTGGCCGGATCTCAGCTCACTGCAAGCTCCGCCTCCTGGGGTTTACGCCGTTCTCCTGCCTCAGCCTCCCGAGTAGCTGGGACTATAAGCGCCCGCCACCTCGCCCGGCTAGTTTTTTGTATTTTTTAATAGAGATGGGGTTTCACTGTGTTAGCCAGGATGGTCTCGATCTCCTGACCTAGTGATTCGCCCATCTCGGCCTCCCAAAGTGCTGGGATTACAGGCTTAAGCCACCGTGCCTGACCTTGACTTTTTATATTTCAGTTTTAAACATTCGCATCCAGTTAGGACTCTTACATAATATAGAATTTAGATAACTTTTTTTTCCATCAAAATTCAAATTACTTTAACTCAAAATTAGTTTCTTCCCATATTTAATTTCCTTTAGATAGAAATGTTATTCTAGAAAGCATTTTTGTTTTTTCCTCACTCTTTTCTATTCTGTGTATTTGTGCACATCAGGATTGACTTACTGGAAACTAGAGGAAAAGGATACACACCACTCTTTGCCTGAAACTTTAGAGAAGACGTTCGTATCATTGTCTTCCACAGATGTGTCACCAAACCAGGTAATTTAAAAACCTGTGGGCTGGGCGCTGTGGCTCACGCCTTAATCCCAGCGCTTTGGGAGGCTGAGGTGGGCGGATCATCTGAGGTCAGGAGTTCAAGACCAGCCTGGCTAACATGGTGAAACCTTGTTTGTACTAAAAATACAAAAAAATTAGCCAGATGTGGTGGCGCGCGCCTGTTAATCCCAGCTACTTGGGAGGCTGAGGCAGGAGAATCACTTGAACCTGGGAGGCGGAGGTTGTAGTGAACTGAGATTGTGCCATTGCACTCCAGCTTGGACAACAAGAGTAAAACTTCATCTCAAAGAAAGAAAAAATTGTGTGTGTTTGTGTTTTATAATTGTTGCCAAGTACTCAAGTATAAATTTTATTTTTCAACTTCTAAAATACTGGAAAAAGTATGGGCTTTAGAATCATACTCACTTGTTTTCAAATTCAGTCTGTCATTTTTTCCTTATGTAATCTTAGCAATGCTTCTTAAAAGTGGAATTGAAGGCTTGGTGCCATGACTGAAACCTGTAATCCCAGCACTTTGGTAAGCCAAGGCGGGTGGATCAGCTGAGGTTGGGAGTTCAAGACCAGCCTGGTCAACATGGTGAAACCTCATCTCTACTAAAAATACAAAAATTAGCTGGACATGGTGGCATGTACTTGTAATCCCAGCTACTCAGGTGGCTGAGGCAGGAGAATCACTTGAACCCAGAAGGTGGAGATTGCAGTGAGCCAAGGTGGTGCCACTGCACTCTAGCCTGGGTGACAGAGCGAGACTCTGTCTCAGCAAAAACAACAACAGAAAAAAGTGGAATTAAAAATTTCATATGTACATATTTCACCTTTGTAGTTTTTCTTTTTTTTTTCTTTGAGATGGAGTCTTGCTCTGTCGCCCAGGCTGGAGTGTAGTGGTGTGATCTCTGCTCACTGCAACCTCCGCCTCCCGGGTTCAAGCGATTCTCCCGCCTCAACCTCCTGAGTAGCTGGGATTACAGGCACCTGTCATTATGCCCAGCTGAGTTTTGTATTTGTGTAGAGACGGGGTTTCACCATGTTGGCCAGGCTGCTCTCAAAACTCCTGACCTCAGGTGATCTGCCCACCTTGGCCTCCCAAAGTGCTGGGATTACAGGCGTGAGCTACTGCACCCGGCCTCCTGTATTTTGATCAGGTAATGAAGGAGTAGCTGGGGAAAAGGAGAGATACTATTAAACTAACCAAGAGACATAAAAATGTATGACATGTACAGACAGACAGATGGGGCAATGTACTTGTACGCATCAGAGTCTCAGTGACAGAAACTAACTGTCTGAAAGGACAGTTCTATACTGCATGAAAGGAACAAAAAGACACAGGTCAACACAGAGAAATGAAGTATGAGGGAGGTAAGATTGTAGGGGGCAAGGCAGGCTTAGTAGGCTTTGCAGTTGCAGGGTTCATTCACAGTGTTAACTTGATCTTGAACATCAGTAAGTGGATCCTGCATTTTGCTGACTGTACAGTATTGTCAACTTCAACATTTCCCATTTCATGTTCTACCAAGAAACATTTATAAATTAGACTGATACAATGCTTTTTTTTTTTTTTTTTTTTACCACTTTAGAATTTATATTTTGTTCTTATGGAAAGAGTCTTTAGACTTAAACATAGATTTTATTATGTATCAGTAACTTTTTTTTTTTTTTTTAAATAGAGATGGG
>NW_012107585.1:9063632-9078131 GCF_000951045.1 Mandrillus leucophaeus | reverse complement strand
TTTTTTTTTTTTTTTTAAATAGAGATGGGATTTTTGCTGTGTTGCCTAGGCTGGTCTCAAACTCCTAGGCTCAAGTGATTCCCCGGCCTTGGTCTCCCAAAGGGCTGGGATTACAGCGGTGAGTCACTGTGCCCCTGGCCTATTATATAACTTTTTTTTTTTTTGAGACGGAGTCTTGCTCTGTCGCCAGGCTGGAGTGCAATGGTGTGATCTCGGCTCACTGCAACCTCCACCTCCTGGGTTCAAGCGATTTTCCTGCCTTAGCCTCCTAAGTAGCTGGGACTACAGGCATGTGCTGCCATGCCCAGCTAATTTTCTTCTGTTTTTAGTAGAGACAAGGTTCCATCATGTTGGCCAAGATGGTCTCGATCTCCTGACCTTGTGACTCACCTGCGTCAGCCTCCCAAAGTACCAGGATTACAGGTGTGAGCCACTGTGCCTGGCTTATTATATAACTCTTATGCATACTTTAAAAAGGAAGACATAAGTCAAATAAAAGTGGCTAAAATTCTTTCCTTCTCAGAGGGTTATCTCTTCTCTTCTCTTTCTCTCTTTCTTCATGGTCTCACTCTGTTGCCCAGGCTGGAGTATAGCAACTTGATCATAAATCACTGCAGACTCAACCTCCTGGGCTCAGGCGATCCTCTTGCCTCAGTCTCCTGCGTAGCTGATACTACAGTCACGTGTAACCACACCTCGCTCATTTTTTTGTTTTTTTTTTTAGTAGAGGCAAAGTCTCTCTATATTGCCCAGGCTGGTCTCTTGAACTCCTGGACTCAAGCAATCCTCCTGCCTCAGCCTCCCAAAGTGCTGGGACAAGAGCATCAGTGATTCTGCATTTCTTTAAAAAGAATGGAAAGGCCTTTCTGCTTTTTACCTGGCTTAGTAGCATGTAGAACTAGCTTGCTTTGGACTCCCATGTGGAATATGTTGCTAAACGTGTCTGATTCACCCTTCTCTTAAATATTGGTCCTCAGGAGCTTCATTGTAGTGTGTCGGTTTGTCTTCCAAGCTGCTGATACCTATTTGGCCAATTTTGAGCTCATAAGCAGGGAATGACAGTCTATCACAACCACAACTTGGCCCAAAGCAATTATAAGATGCCATTAATTACAAGAGTCATCCCTACTTTAGAGATGTTAACGTGACAAGAACATAAAAGTGGTGAAAAGTAGTACTTTTCTATTCCCATGAGCTTTGAATAGAATAACCCCAACTATTCCCCCAGGCCACCAGGCTGTGGCCATAGCCAGAGTAATGCTACTTTTCACAGGCTTCAGATCTTGAAAAGGCTTCTTTAGGTTGTTGGCATGTAAGGAATGAATTCTACAGCAGGATTATGGGAATTGTGGTACTTTTTTGAGGCAGAGTCTCGCTCTGTTTCATAGGCTGGAATGCAGTGGTGCGATCTCGGCTCACTGCATCCTCTGCCTCCTGGGTTCAAGCGATTCTCTTGCTTCAGCCTCCCAAGTAGCCGGGATTACAGGCATGCGCCGCCACGCCCGGCTAATTTTTGTGTTTTTAGTAGAGATGGGGTTTCACCATATTTGCCAGGCTGGTGTCAAACTTCTGACCTCAAGTGATCCACCTGCCTTGGCCTCCCAAAGTGCTGGGATTACAGGCGTGAGCCCCCACAGTATATTTTAAAAGTTTAGATTTAACAAATTAATGCCTTTAATGCACACACTCACAAGGTAGTTATAAGGTTTTAAAAATATATATTCGTGGTGCTCTGCAGCCTATGCAGGGTCTAGAAATGGGACATACATTTAAAGCTACATGATTATTCTCTCAGTGTTTTCAGTGTATCTATTGTTGAATCTGTAATCTCATTTGCGACAATGTTCACAGTTTAAATTTGAGGCCCAGGGTTAATTGGTTCTCCTCTCACACCCTATAATATATCCCACCTTGAAATAATTTAAGCCCAAAGTTTTAATGTTTAGAGCCTAGACCTCTCTGCAACATTTTTAGTGTAGTGAAGCCCTGATTTCAGTTTTTCGAAATTAGGGTCCTATCTTCTGTTTTTTGAGATAGCGTCTTGGTCTGTCATTCAGGCTAGAGTGAAGGAGTGCAGTGGCATGATCCTGGCTCACTGCAACCTCTGCCTCCTGGGTTCAAGTGATCGTCCCATTTCAGTCTCCTGTGTCACTGGGATTACAGGCCTGTGCCACCACTCCGAACCATTTTTTGTATTTTTAGTAGAGACAGGGTTTTACCATATCAGCCAGACTGGTCTCGAACTCCCGACCTCAGGCGATCTGCCTGCCTCAGCCTCCCAAAGTGCTGGGATTACAGGCATGAGCCACCGTGTCTAGCCTAGGGTCATATCTTCTTATTTTACTAATGAATAAAGGGACTTATTTTCACTTGATCTTAGCCAAAAGGCTGAGAAGTGATGGGGGGGACTTATTTTCATTGGGTCACTTTGTGACACCTAGTTTTGGTTGGCCAACTCTTTAAACAAACATGCTTGTAACTACATAGATAAGGAACTCCACCTCTTGGTGCATTTTACTTCAGGCATATGAAATTAATTTGGCCAAAAGTTTTCTCATCCTTCTGTTATTCATTATGAAGTATTTTCTTTTCTTTTTTTTTTTTTGAGACGGAGTCTCACTCTGTCGCCCAGGCTGGATGGAGTGCAGTGGTGCGATCTTGGCTCACTGCAAGCTCCGCCTCCCAGGTTCATGCCACTCCCCTGCCTCAGCCTCCCAAGTAGCTGGGACTACAGGCACTCACCACCACGCCCAGCTAATGTTTTGTATTTTTAGTAGAGATGGGGTTTCACCGTGTTAGCCAGGATGGCCTTGATCTCTTGACCTTGTGATCTGCCCACCTTGGCCTCCCAAAGTGCTGGGATTACAGGCATGAGCCACCACACCTGGCCTTCTTTTTTTTGAGACCGAGTTTCGCTCTTGTTGCCCAGGCTGGAGTGCAATGGCGTGATCTCGGCTCACTGCACCCTCCACCTTCCAGGTTCAAGCAGTTCTCCTGCCTCAGCCTCCCTTGTAGCTGGGATTACAGTCATGCACCACCTTGCCTGGCTAATTTTGTATTTTTAGTAGAGACGGGGTTTCTCCATGTTGGCTAGGCTGATCACCTCAAGTGATTGCCCGCCCTGGCCTTCTGAAGTGCTGGGATTTACAGGCATGAGCCACCGTGCCCAGCCTATGAAGTATTTTCTTACCTCAAAACTTGGTTATTGGCTAGGCGTGGTGGCCCATGCCTGTAATCCCAGCACTTTGGGAAGCTAAGGTGGGAGAATTGCTTGAGCTCAGGAGTTTGAGACTAGCCTGGGCAACATGGCAAGACCCTGTCTCTACAAAAAAAATACAAAAATTAGCTGGGTGTGGTGGCGCACTTGTGTAGTCCCAGCAACTTAGGAGGCTGAGGCAGGAAGATCACCTTAGCCTGGGAGATTGAGGCTGCAGTGAACCGTGATCACACCACTGCACTCCAGCCTGGGCAACAGGATGAGACGCTGTGTCAAAGAAACTCAAAAAATTGGTTCTTATTTTGAGTGGGAGAACAACTAAGAATTTCATTATTTGGAAGTATTCATAAGCTGCTAAATAATTAACATTCACATTATGCCCTTAGTGTCTTAAATAGTTAGGAGATCCAAACATCTTTCCATTCGGAGGTAGACTCATCATACTAGATAATGACTTCCAAGCTTGTATTACAAATCTGACAGTCTCCATTTTCAATTTGCTTAAAGTCTTTCAAAAATCTTTTTATGGTGCTTATTTTGATATCATTAATTTGTTTCATTATTGATAACACCATTTAATTTTGTTTCATATCTTTAAGTCTAATACTAGTAATGAGATGAAGCTACCGTCACTGAAGGATATTTATTATAAAAAACAAAGGGAAAACAAGCAGTTACCTGAGAGGAATCTCACTTCTGCTTCCAACCCAAATCATCCACCAGAGGTAAAGTTGTCCACATTCTGCCGAGTGAACATGAACAATGCTTCCTGACTCTAACTTTTACCTCAAGCTTCATTTTCCCTAGGAGATCTAAAGCCTACTCACTTGAAAACAAGCAAAACAAAGCTGAGTTCTGAGGGTAAGACTTCCTTGTTGTCTTGTTTCTAGGTTCTGACTCTAGATCCTACGTTACACATGAAGCCAAAGCAGCAGATTTCAGGGATTCAACCGCATGGCCTTCCGAATGCCCTTGATGACAGAATATCCTTTTCCCCGGACTCTGTTCTAGAGCCTAGTATGTCTAGTCCCTCTGACATAGACTCATTTTCACAAGCAAGTAATGTCACTTCTCAGTTACCTGGATTTCCAAAATACCCCTCACACACAAAAGCTTCTCCGGTGGACTCTTGGAAAAATCAGACATTCCAAAACGAAAGTAGGACCAGTTCCACGTTTCCGTCAGTATATACCATTACTAGTAATGATATCTCGGTCAACACTGTAGATGAAGAAAACACTGTCATGGTCGCTTCGGCCTCAGTCAGTCAGTCCCAGCTTCCAGGTACAGCCAACAGTGTCCCAGAATGCATTTCATTGACTTCCTTGGAAGATCCTGTGATATTGTCTAAGTATGTATTTCAGTGAATGGCTTGTAATGTTAATAGATTTTCTGTGATGTCTGATTGAAAATGATCTTTATTAAACTTCAGTATTGCATAAATTCTTAGAGATTTAGCATTTTTAAGATGGAACATATAAAAACTCTTTCACTCGATTGTCAACTTTTTGTGTATTAATCTATATATTTTGTAGTATGCAAAGGAAATATGTTATATTTTTGCCCATGAGAATCATTGTGTTCTTGGTTTCTCTTGTGGGATGGAGACTGAGGATAGCTTTCCTAATATATATTTTTTATTCTCAACGAATAAGGATTAGGCAGAACCTGAAGGAAAAGCATGCTCGACACATTGCAGATCTTCGAGCTTATTATGAATCAGAAATAAATAGTTTGAAACAGAAGCTGGAGGCAAAAGAAATCTCTGCAGTTGAAGATTGGAAGATAACCAATCAAATTCTTGTGGACAGGTAAAATTTATAATTTAGCTGTGAAGTTTTCTCCACCTCGGATGTGTTATTTTCACAGAAGTATAATGTGAGAAAACACATTGAAAACATATACTTTGGATTTGAAATTTTAACAGTCATGTTTGCCTAAGTATTTTTGATGCTATAATAACTGACATGGAGCCATTTGTTTCACATGGGCAAAATACTGAAACAGTTTAGTGAATTTTGTATATGCAGAGTAATGTCATTGATGGGAGGAATAGTACTATGGACTTCCTAATAAGTCTATGGCTTATGTCCTGTGGAAATTCTCAACCTTTTTAATAGGCCCATTAAAATACTGTAATTCCCATTCCAAAAAAACCCACAAAGAAATACAGGGGAGAATGACCTTATATTCAGGATAGCTTCACACTTACATTAGAATCACTTAGAAAATTTGATGCTTTCACTAGTATTAGTAATACAGTCCTTGCAACATACTTTACAGTTAAACGGGACTTGGTCAGGCATGGTGGCTCATGTCTGTAACCCAGCACTTTGGGAGGCAGAGGCAGGCAGATGTCTTGAGCTCAGGAGTTCAAGACCAACCTGGGCAACATAATGGAACCCTGTCTCTACAAAAAATTAAAACATTAGCTGGGCATGATGGCGTGTACCCATGGTCCCACTTACTGGGGAGGCTGAGGTGAGAGGATTGCTTGAGCTCAGGAGGTCGAGGCTGCGGTGAACTGAGGTTGTGCCACTGCACTCCAGCCTGGGTGACAGAGCGACACCCTGTCTCTAAATAAATAAACAGGACTTAAATAGATTGAAAATTGATGCAGGTCTAGCTGATAGCAAGGAGTTCTCTAAGGAGAAAAGACAAAGCTCACTTCAAAGAGCTTAGGAGGGAACTAAAATCTTCCATCTGGTTAACAGTTTAACTTTCAAAGTTATGGGAAAACTAGCCTTTATACTGTAAGTAGTTTTGGTTGCTGGCAGTTAACATGGCTGTCTTGAATGTTTCTATAGCTTTCATTTTGCATTTGGTGGTATGGGGGTACGATGGTAGGAAAAAGTAATTTGAAAAAGAGCCAAACCAAAAGAAAAGAGACAGGTTTAGGTTTTTTAGGACAAAAACAGTAGATAGCAGGTTATGGAAGTTGGGTTTTTTGTTATTGTTTTTGTTTAGAAGGCAAAGATGAGGCTGAGTGTGGTGGCTCACACCTGTAATCCCAGCACTTTGGGAGGCAGAGGCAGGCAGATCGCTTGAGGTCAGGAGTTCAAGACCAGCCTAGACAACATATTGAAACCCTGTCTCTACTGAATATACAAAAAGTAGCTGGATGTGGTGGTGCTCACCTGTAATCCCAGATACTCAGGAGACTGAGGCAGGAGAATCGCTTGAACCCGGGAGGCGGAGGTTGCAGTGAGCCGAGATTGTGTCACTGCACTCCAGCCTGGGTGACAAAGAGTGAGACTCAGTTTCAAAAGAAAAAAAAAAATAAAGCAAAGATGACTGCAGTTACTTCCTGTAGGAAAACAAGTATGAAAGAAGCCCACCAGTGAACTTTTGAAGGTTAAACACAGAGTCCTAAAGAAGGTACCTAGAGTAACTTATAGCCAGTTAAAATATTTTT
Source organism: Mandrillus leucophaeus (assembly GCF_000951045.1). Lineage (NCBI taxonomy): Eukaryota > Metazoa > Chordata > Mammalia > Primates > Cercopithecidae > Mandrillus > Mandrillus leucophaeus. Next base: position 9,071,499 of record NW_012107585.1, on the reverse strand, counting down.
ATGACTAGAAGATGTTTGAGCATATAGAGCAATGAGCAAATATAGGTGGAGCAAATTGGAAGCCAGGGTTTTAAGTAAATGGCTGTGTTATAGCAGTTAACAGTGGCAGGCTTGGTTACTGGAGTAGATGTAATCACTGTGTGAAATGAATAGCAGTACATTATTTTCTCCTCTTCCCAAAAAAGATTTGATCTGGCTTATGGTTAAAAAAAAAAAAAGCTGTGTTACAGAGGACAGTAGAAACAAAATAAATTGCAGTCATTTAGAACTGGAGAAATGATTCCCCCAAGATAAAAACTATTGTTGGCCGGGTACGGTGGCTCAAGCCTGTAATCCCAGGACTTTGGGAGGCCGAGATGGGCGGATCACGAGGTCAGGAGATCGAGACCATCCTGGCTAACACGGTGAAACCCCGTCTCTACTAAAAAGAATACAAAAAACTAGCCAGGCAACATGGCGGGCACCTGTAGTCCCAGTTACTCGGGAGGCTGAGGCAGGAGAATGGCGTGAACCCAGGAGGCGGAGCTTGCAGTGAGCTGAGCTCTGGCCACTGCACTCCAGCCTGGGCGACAGAGCCAGACTCCGTCTCAAAAAAAACAAACCCCCCCCAAAAAAAAACAACAAAAAAACCCCCATTGTTATCAGCATATACACTGATTGTTTTTCAAACTTAAAATTGCAAATTGGAGAATTCCCCTGGTGTTACAAATGGAGCCATTAGCCAGCTGTGATATCACATTACTGTGTCATGGATGTGGAACTTGGGACAGTGATCCCCTGGCACATTAGAATCCATAGTACTGAAAAAAGTCAAATACAATTAACACACTTAACTATTTGAGTGATTTTTTTTTTTTTTTAAAGAATAGTCTTATCAGTATTTCATGTTTGAGCCGCATTAATGCACAGTGGTTAGGAGCATGAACTCCGAGTGCCCAGCTTATGCTGCCAGTGTGACTGCTTACAACCTGTGTGACTTTCAGTGAGGAACTGAACTGTTTTTGTTTTCTCAACTGTAAAATGGGACGAATGATAATCTGTTTTTTCTTTCTTTTTTTTTTTTTTTGAGACGGAATCTCTCTCTGTTGCCCAGGCTGGAGTGCAGTGGCGTGATCTCGGCTTACTGCAAGCTCCGCCTCCCAGGTTCACGTCATTCTCCTGCCTCAGCCTCCCGAGTAGCTGGGACTACAGGCGCCCACCACCATGCCCAGCTAATTTTTTGTATTTTAGTAGAGACAGGGTTTCACCGTGTTAGCCAGGATGGTCTCGATTTCCTGACCTCGTGATCCACCCACCCCGGCCTCCCAAAGTGCTGGGATTACAGGCGTGAGCCACCACGCCCAGCTGGGACCAATGATAATCTTAATGGACAGAATTGTGAGGATAAATGGAACGTGCTTAAAGACCTGGTGTATAGTCAGTGCTAAATAAATAAAGCTTTTATTATTCGTACTGTGTTAAACACTGAGTCAAAATGGTAACTGAATTCTATGTATTTTGTTATTTTGAGGGTCTGTGATAATTAACTTTACAAAGGAAGTTAATTATAAGAATAGTTATATTCATGCTAAATTTGAAATAGTACAGAAGGACATAATATGAAAAGTAAATTGGATCGCTTGAGTCCAGGAGTTTGAGACCAGCCTGGGCAACAAAGTGAGATCCCATCTCTACAAAAAATCAAGTTAGCTATATGTGGTGGTGCATATTCAAGAGGCTGAGGCAGGAGACTTGCTTGAGCCCAGAAGGTTGAGGCTGTAGTGAACCGTGATTGCACCACTGTACTTGAGCCTCGGTTACAGAGTGAGATCCTGTCTCCAAAAAAAAAAAAAAAGTAAATCTCCCTACCCCAACCTCTAGTCCCAAATCCCAAATTTAATTTTTTGCATTTTTCCAGAAATCATAATGCATACGTGTAGATACAGATTTTTTTCATAACTAAACCAAGCTATTTTGTGTACATCTTTTTTTTTATATTTTAAAAAATAATTTTAGGCTTTTTTTTTTTTTTTTCGAGACAGGTTCTCACTCTGTCACTCAGGCTGGAGTGCAGTGGCGTGATCTCATCCCATTGCAACCTCAGCCTCCCAGGTTCAAGCCACCCTCCCACCTCAGCCTCCTGAGTAGCTGGGACTGCAGGCACGTGCCACAATGCCCAGCTATGTTTTGTATTTTTAGTAGAGATGGGGTTTCACCATGTTGGCCAGGCTGATCTCGAACTCCTGGCCTCAAGTGATCTGCCTGCCTCAGCCTCCCAAAGTGTTGATATTACAAGTGTGAGCCACGGTGCCTGGCCAATTTTAGTCTTTTCTCTACGTACTATATTATTAGATTCATTGGATATATTCTACTAAAATGGCATCCTGAGTCTTAGCTAACACTGGAGAATTTGTCTTATGTTATATATTAGATAATTGGTTAGATTTATGTAATACTTTTAAAGGTAATAATTTTATCTTCTAATTGAAACTAAATTTATGGTTTTTAGATGTGGCCAATTAGATAGTGCTTTGCATGAAGCTACTAGTCGCATGAGAACACTTGAAAATAAGAATAACTTACTGGAAATTGAAGTGGTAAGTACTCTTTTTTTGGTGGGAGTTCTGGTAAGACAAATGAATTATTTCATGATAACATCAGTTATGTTTCTTGTCTTTTTAAGGAAGGCTTATGAAGCTTATATTTTTAGTGCTGTTGGCTTCATATAATACTATAAACTTTACCTTTTTTTTTTTTTTTTTTTGAGACGGAGTCTCGCTCTGTCATCCAGGCTGGAGTGCAGTGGCGCAATCTTGGCTCACTGCAAGCTCCACCTCCCAGGTTCACGCCATTCTCAACTGCCTTAGCGTCCTAAGTAGCTGGGACTGCAGGAGTCTGCCACCACGCCCGGCTAATTTTTTGTATTTTTTAGTAGAGATGGGGTTTCACCGTGTTAGCCAGGATGGTCTTGATCTCCTGACCTTGTGATCCTCCTGCCTCGGCCTCCCAAGTGCTGGGATTACGGGCGTGAGCCACTGTGCCTTTTTTTTTTTGCTTTTTTGAGACGGAGTCTCACTCTGTCACCCAGACTGGAGTGCAGTTGTGCGATTTTGGCTCACTGCAACCTTTGCCTCCCAGTTTCAAGTGATTCTCCTGCCTCAGTGTCCCTAGTAGCTGGGACTACAGATGCATGCCACTGCGCCGGGCTAATTTTTGTATTTTTAGTAGAGACGGGGTTTCGCCATGTGAGTCAGGCTGGTCTCTAACACCTGACCTTGTGATCCACCCGCCTCGGCCTCCCAAAGTGCTGGGATTATAGGTGTGAGCCACTGCACCTGGCCTAAACTTTACCCTTTTAAAACTTACCTTTGGCCAGGTGCGGTGGCTCATGTTAGTAATCCTAGCACTTTGGGAGACTGAGGTGAGAGGATTGCTTGAGCCCAGGAGTTCGAGACCAGCCTGGGTAACATACAGAGACCTCTGTCTCTACAAATTAGCCAGGCATGGTGGTGCACAGCTGTCGTCCCAGCTACGTGGGAGACTGAGGCAGGAGGATGACTTAATCCCAGGAAGTTGAGGCTGCAGTGACCATGATTGTGCCACAGCACTGTAGCCTGGGCAAGAGAGCATGACTCTGTCTCAAAAATTGTTTTTTAAATTTTTTGCGATATAATTTGCATACCATAAAACTTACCCTTTTAAAGTATACAATTCCACGAATTTTAGTATATTTAGAGTTGGGCATCCACCATAATCAATTTTAGGACATTTTCCTCAAAAAAAAGAAAAAAATCCCCACCCCTTAGCCGTCACCCCCACCCCGCTCATTCTGTCCTTCCACACCCTGGCAACTACTACTCAGTTTTCTTTCTCTGTGCATTTGCCTTTTCTGAACATTGATATAAATGAAATCCTAGACTGACCTTTCGTGTCTGACTTCTTCACTTAGTATTTAATATTTTCAAGGTTCATCCATGTTGTAACATATCAGTATTCATTCCTTTTTATGGCTGAATATGTTTCATTCTGTGAATAATACCCCATTTTTGTTTACATTCATCAGGTAATGTTTAGATTATATACTTTCTTGCTATTTAAATTATATTGCTATGAGTGTTTGTCTACAAGATTTTATGTGCCACATAAGTTTTTAGTTTACTTGGGTATATAACTAGAAGTGCATAAACTTTTTATGCTAAAATTACTTTTTACCCCCACACATTACCAAATTTTATTTTTTTACACATAACTTTTTTTCTTTCTGAACAAAGACCTTTGTTATTCCCTTTTGTAAGGCAATCTTTGTGTATTACCTTTGTGTAAGGGCAGTCTTTTTAAGGGTCAAAAGTTTCTCAAAGTCTGTTTACAAGTTTTATTTTTAATATCTATTAGAAGATGAAATGCATAATAGCTATCACAGAGTAGTGTGTATATGTATGAGATACATATAACCTTATGAACAAAATTTTGGTGGAAAACGTCTGTTTTGGTTTTCTGTTGAGACGGAGTCTCGCCCTTGTTGCCCAGGCTGGAGTGCAATGGTGTGATCTTGGCTCACTGCAACCTCTGCCTCCCTGGTTCAAGGGATTCTCCTGCCTCAGCCTCCTGAATAGCTGGGATTACAGATGCCCGCCACCAAGCCCAGCTAATTTTTGTATTTTTAGTAGAGACAGGTTTTCGCTGTGTTGGCCAGGCTGGTCTCGAACTCCTGACCTCAGGTGATCTGCCTGCTTCAGCCTCCCCAAGTGCTGGGGTTACAGGCACCCAGCCTATTTTGTTTTATATGTTGTTTTTATCTTTGCCCTTTTTTTGGAGACAGGGTCTCACTTCGTCGTCCAGGCTAGAGTTCTATGCAGCCGTCATGGCTCCACTTGAGTCTCAGCCTCTCGGGCTCAAGTGATCCTTCCACCTCAGCCTCCTGAGTAGTTGGGACTATAGGCACGCACCACCACACCCGACTGATTTTTAAAATTTTTTGTCAAGACAGGCTATGTGGCCCAGGCTGATCTTAAACTCCTGGGCTCTAGCAGTCCTCCCAAAGTGCTGGGATTTCCGCTGTGAGCCACAGTGCCTGGCCTGTTTGCTTTTTTAGTTCCTCTCCTCCTAAGCTTCATGACATTAGGGACTATTGTCTTTTTTGTTAATCTTAACAACAAAAAGATTTTGTTAATCTAGCAACCTAGTGCCTGGCACCTAGTGGGTATTCCAGAAATGATTGTTGAATGAATATTAACATATCAGATGGGTTTTGAATTTCCTGTATTTTCATAGTGAGAGGGTATGAAATGTTTTTCTCCTCCCTAAATATTGATGTTGGGCAACAAAGTCCAGCTATGCTTTCAAAATAATTTCCCTAATAGCAGTGGTTATTTTTTCCTTATTAAAGTGAACTGTAGGAGCTATTAGGTGAGTCCTAGAATCAAAGTGCCATAGATGGTAGTTTCCTGTATACCGTATGATAATGTCAGGGGCTGGTATTCCAGTAGAACTATTCTTTCTGGACTCTCCATCTCAGAATACAACAAAATAGATTTATTTATTTCCATTTCTATGTTTTGTTCATTTTTTAATGCCCATAATTTATTAGCTCTTATTGAGGCATCTATTTTTTCATAAATTTTGGGCTGGGCATGGTAGCTCATGCCTGTAATCCCAGCACTTTGGGAGGCTGAGACCTGTGGATTACTTGAGGTCAGGCTTTTGAGACCAGCCTGGCCAACATAGTGAAACCCTGTCTCTACCAAAAATACAAAAAATTAGCCAGGAGTGGTGGTGGGCGCCTGTAATCCCAGCTCTCAGGAGGCTGAGGCAGGAGAATTGTTTGAACCCAGGAGGTGGAGGTTGCAGTAGGCCAAGATTGCGCCATTGTACTCCAGTTTGGGCAACAGAGCGAGACTCGCATCTCAAAAAAAGAAAAAAAATTGTTTGTCTTTGTTTTGTAGAATGATTTGAGAGAACGCTTCAGTGCAGCCAGCAGTGCTTCCAAACTTTTGCAGGAACGAATTGAGGAAATGAGAACAAGCAGTAAAGAAAAAGACAATACCATCATTCGACTAAAATCTAGACTGCAAGATTTAGAAGAAGCATTTGAGAATGCTTACAAACTCTCAGATGATAAGGAAGCTGAACTAAAACAAGAGAACAAAATGTTTCAAGATGTAAGTAACGAGTAATAGTAACTTAATGATGTGATTGGCTAAAAGTAATTTAGGTATTATACTCTTACAAGTGATTATGACTTTCTAGGCTTATTTTATTATTTATTGATTTATTTTGAAACAGAGTCTCACTCTGACACCCAGGCTGGAGTGCAGTGGCACAAGCTCAACTCACTGCAGCTTTGACCTTCTGGGCTCAAGTGATCCTCTCACCTCAGCTTCCCAAGTAGCTAGAATTACAGGTGCCTACCACTGCGCCCAGATAATTTTTGTATTGTTAGTAGAGTTGGGGTTTCCCCATGTTGGCCAGGCTGGTCTCGAACTCCTGACCTCAGGTGATTCACCTGCCTCGGCCTCCAAAAGTGCTGGGATTATAGGCATGAGCCACCGCACCTGACCTTTATTTTAGTTTTACATAACTTTGCAGCAACTGTGAATATGTACCTTCCTAATGGAGCCAATTGGGTCTTGCCTTGCAGCAAGAAGTCAGATACTTAGAACGATGGCATCACTCCCAGATCTTTTCTGTTTCTAGCAGGTCAACTTAAAAAAAAAAAAAAAGCCTGTGTCTGCATCAGGTCAACTTTCAAGCTATCTTAACATCTGTGTGTCTGGCAGGATAAAATGCTATGAACCAGATTTAGAGCAGGTTTGATTATATTTTTTCACTTTGGTATAATTTCACTTAAAATTTGGATTTGTATAACAGTGAAACTAGATTAGGTTTCAGGTTGCTTATTTTTTTGTAAATTTTTCTTTCTTTTTGTTCTTAGAGACAGGGTCTCGCCATGTTGTCCAGGCTGGCCTCAAGCCCCTGGGCTCAAGCAGTCTCTTCTCAGCCTTCTGAGTAGCTGGGTCTACAGGTGTGTGCCACTGCACCTGGCTTCTAAATTTTTCTTAACGTCCCTTTTCAGGATATTATGATACATAAGTAATCTGGAAGTATTTAGGCTGTTGAAGTTTTCTATCTAATTGCTTTAGATTTGCATCTCATGAAAAACAGCAGTCTTCCCTACTTACCTCTTAGTATCCTACCCTAGAGGCTGTTACTTTCAGCTCTTTTAGCTATTTCTTCTAGCATTTTCCTCCATGTTTACAAATAATATTCTTATATTGCTCTCTCATTTTTTTCCATCAGTTTCAGACACACTGACTTTCTCCTCTGCAGGGTCACAGTGTGGCTTTCTTACACCATTTGCTGCAACACAGACACTTCTGCTCCTTCCCATGTGATTCATGTATGTGTGTTTGTGTGTGTGTGTGTGTGTATATACACGTGTGTGTGTGTGTGTGTGTGTATATTTTTTTTTTGAGATAGAATCCCTCTCTGTCGCCCAGGCTGGAGTGCAGTGGCATGATTTTGGCTCACTGCAACTTCTGCCTCCCAGGTTCAAGCAATTCTCCCTCAACCCCCTGAGTAGCTGGGACTACAGGCGCACGCCACCAGCTAATTTTTGTATTTCAGTAGAGACATGGTTTTACCATGCTGGCCAGGCTGGTCTCGATCTCTTGACCTCTTGATTTGCCCGCCTCGGCCTCCCAAAGTGCTGAGATTATAGGCGTGAAGCAGTATTTTTTTCTTTTAGTAATTTGTAAAATAATGGTGCGATTTATAATCAATGGTGTCTTAAAATGGAAATTATATATCATTTATTACATCTGTATAAATATTGTTCACAGTTAAGCTGTGGTAGCATACTGTAATTACATATTACGTTTCCTTTCCTTTT
>NW_012107585.1:9053606-9063265 GCF_000951045.1 Mandrillus leucophaeus | reverse complement strand
CTTGGCTAATTTTTGTATCATTGGTAGAGACAGGGTTTTGCCATGTTGCCCAGGCTGGTCTCAAACTCGTGGGCTCACGCGTTCCTCCCGCCTCAGCCTCTCAAAGTGCAGGGATTACAGGCATGTGCCACTGCACCCAGCCTTTTTCTCATCAAGCTTTTACCTCCTAGTTTTAGCTTCCATTGAGGAGTCTCGCCTCAAAGAAGTACATACTGTGGTGTTTTTTTTCTAATTTTGTATTCCTTCTGCATTTGACTGAAAGGAGCTTCCCTCTTTCCTTGACTTATCTATTATTTGCCTTTAGAGACAAGTCCTTGCTTTGTAGTCCAGGCTGGAGTAAACAATCCTTCTGCCTTAGCCTCCTGAGTAGCTAGGATCCTACTACTAAAGCGCATGTCCTTTACTTTGTTATATCAGTAAATAAGATTGATGGATTCTTATTTTACTCAGTGAATTACAGTTCTTTACCACGATTATTTTGATACTCATGGTGTCCCAAGTTTGGCCAGTGGGACACACATCAGGCTGGTCCCGCATCTTTTTGACATGCTTTTGTCATTCTTTGAGCATGTCCATATTTCCTGGCGCAGCACTGTGTTCCAGGCTCATCTTGTACTTTTCAAAGCCCCAGCCTAGAATCAGTCATTTTTTCTGTTGAGTTGTGGTTCTTTTTCATGGAAAATGGTATTCAGACCTTAAGATCTGCTACTAGGCCGAGTGTGATGGCTCACACCTATGATCCTAGCACTTTGGGTGGCTGAGGCGGGCGGATCACCTGAGGTCAGGAGTTTGAGACCAGCCTGGCCAATGTGGTGAAACCCTCACTTCTACTAAAAGTACAGAACGTTAGCTAGGCTTGGTGGTGCATGCCTGTAGTCCCAGCTACTCGGGGTGCTGAGGCAGGAGAATCACTTGAACTGGTACTAAGTATATTCATTGCTACTGGGATGTCATTGTTTCTTTCTTTCTTTTTTTTTTTTTTTGAGACAAAGTTTCACTCTTGTTGCCCAGGCTAGAGTGCAATGGCGCAATCTTGGCTCACCGCAACCTTCGCCTCCCAGGTTCAAGCGATTCTTCTGCCTCAGCCTCCTAAATAGCTGGGATTTCAGGCTTGCACGACTATGCCCAGATAATTTTGTATTTTTAGTAGAGACGGGGTTTCTCCATGTTGGTCAGGCTGGTCTCGAACTCCTGACCTCAAGTAATCTGCCTGCCTCAGCCTCCCAAAGTGTTGAGATTACAGGCGTTAGCCACCGCGCACAGCCTGGGATGTCATTGTTTCTAATTATTCACAAACCCACCACAATTACGTTTGAGTAGCGATGAAGCAGCAAAGGATAGCTAGAATGCGTTGTTTTTAGCTGAAATTGTATTAATGTAGCCAGTGATACACTGACTTTGCATTTATCATATCTAACACTTCAAGCATACAGAAAAGTATAGAGAATAATATAACGAATACCGTTCTAGCCTTCTCTAGATAGAATGAAACACTGTCTTCTATTCCTCTCTTTTCCACCCTAGAGGTACCCACTTTGTTAAATACGCTGTGTTATCCTCATGCAGTTCTTTTTGCTTCTACTACATGTGCATGTGTTTGTAAACAATGTTTAGTAATGTTTTATGTGTTCTTGAGCTATGTATGAATTGTATTGCATTGCATATATCCTGCCGCAACCTGTTTTTTTCCCTTTCAACATTGTTTCTGAGATTTGCCATGTTGACACATTCAGCTTTTATTGATTCATTTCAATTTAAACATTTACATTTGAAATATTTTAGGTACATAAAAAGATATAAAGAATAATGTAACATACGTATGAATTCACCACCCATCTTAAGAAATAAAATACTACAAATGCGGTTGACATCCCCTGTGTACCCTTTTCTGATCAATTCTGTCTTCCTGGGAGTAACTGATCTAAATTGTGTAAATATCATTCCCTTGTCTTTGTATGGTCATATGTGTATGTATGTATCCTTAATTAGTGTTACTTCTTTGGCATATCTTGAAACTTTTATAAATGCTATCAGTACTGGGCCGGGCGCGGTAACTCACACCTGTAATCCCAGCACTTCGGGAGGCCAAGGCAAGTGGATCACGAGGTCAGGAGATTGAGACTCAGGAGGCTGAGGCAGGAGAACGATGTGAACCTGGGAGGCAGAGCTTGCAGTGAGCCGAGATTGCGCCTCTGCACTCCAGCCTAGGTGACAGAATGAGACTCCGTCTCAAAAAAAAAAAAAAAATGCTGTTAATACTGTCTTTACTGTTTTTTTTTTTTTTTTCTTTTTCCCCACCGTGTTAGTCAGGATGATCTCGATCTCCTGACCTCGTGATCCACCCACCTTGGCCTCCCGAAGTGCTGGGATTACAGACCTGAGCCACTGCGCCTGGTCTTAATACCGTCTTTACTGTTTTGCAACTTTTTTCACTTGCGAGATTTGCCTAACTGAATACATGTAGTAGTAGCACAACTTCGTTTGTGTTCGTTCTTGTGTCGTCCATCATGTGGCTCTTCCACAGTATATTTATCCACGTTCCTTTTGCCAGTTTGTCACTGCTGTTAGGAGCAACACTACTATGAACATTTCTACTATGTGGCTCCCTATGCCAATGTGTGCAAGCACCTCTAGAGTATTGTTCTAGCTGCCATAGCTCTAAAACTCATAACCTCAAATCTTGACATATTCTGCCATGAACTCTGTTGTTTAGGAGCTTGTACTGGGCCCAGCAGGGACAGCCTGCCTGCTCTGCAGTATCTAGGACCTCAGCTAGAAACTTAAGGACTGGGTGTTGGAATCTTCTGAAGGGCGTGTTCCGTCATGAATGGTGGCTGTCAGCTAAGGCCACAGTTCCTCTCTGTGTGGTTAGGTTGGGTTTCTTTGCAACATGATGGCTTACTACTAAAGACAAGTGTCCTGAAAGAGCATCCCAGCAGCTACATTGCCTTTTATGACCTTGCCTTGGAAACTGTACAGCATCGCTTGTACCACATTCTATTTTTTTGAGACAGGGTCTTACTCTGTCATTCAAGCTGGAGTGCAGTAGCTTGATTATAGTTTAGTGGAGCCTTGACGTTCTGAGCTCAAGTAATCCTCCTGCCTCACCCCTCTGAGTAGCTAGGACTATAGGCGTATATCACCACACCTGGCTAATTATTTACTTTTATGTTTACTATTTATTTTCTTTTCTTTTGTTTTCTTTTCTTTTGTTTTATTTTCTTTTATTTTATTGAGATGGAGTTTTGCTCTTGTTGTCCATGCAGGAGTGCAGTGGCGCTATCTTGGCTCACTGCAACCTCTGCCTCCCAGGTTCAAGGGATTCCCCTGCCTCAGCCTCCTGCGTGGCTGGGAGTACAGGTGCGCACCACCACGCCTGGCTAATTTTTTGTATTTTAGTAGGAGACGGGTTTTCACAATGTTGACCAGAATGGTCTCGATCTCCTGATCTCAGGTGATCCGCCCACCTCAGCCTCCCAAAGTGCTGGGATTATAGGCATGAGCCACTGTGCCCGGCCTCTATTCTATTTTTTAAACAATCCCAAAATCCTGCATAGGTTCAAGGGGAGGGAAAATGGATATCATCTCTTAATGGAACACAGCAAGGTTCTGCAAGAGCTTATGGGACTGGAAATATTGCTGTGGCTGTTACTGGGAAATATAGCCTGTTATAATAGTCTCTTTCTCTGAATGCAGTGACTGGGACATAGAATATGAGCTTTGTTATCTTTTTAAGATATTGCTAAATTGCTCTCTGAAATGGTTGTACCAGTTTATTTTCCTGCCAGTATTGTATGATAATTCTTATTTTTCTAGATTATGTCCAGTGCTTGGTATTGTCAAGCCTTTTAATTTTTCAAGTGTGATTAAGAGGAAATGGTTATACGTATTGCATCCATCTTATTTTGGCCTGTGGCTTGCTTTTCACTTTATTTGTGGTATTTTTATGGGATACAAGTTTTGGGTGTTTTTTGTTTGTTTTTGAGATGGAGTCTTGCTCTTGTTGTCCTGGCTGGAGTGCAATAGTGCAATCTTGGTTCACTGCAACCTCTGCCTCCCGGCTTCAAGCAATCTCCTGCCTCAACCTCCCAAATAGCTGGGATTACAGGCACCCATCACCACGCCTGGCTAATTTTTTTTTGTATTTTTAGTAGAAACGGAGTTTCACCATGTTGGCCAGGCTGGTCTTGAACTCCTGACCTCAGGTGATTCTCCCGCCTCAGTCTGCCAAAGTGTTGGGATTACAGGCGCAAGCCACTGCATCCAGCCCAGAATTACCTCTTATATAATATATGGTATGAGTAGGAATGGAACTTGATCCTTCCTGCCCCCGATGATTAACCAGTTGTCCTAGAATCATTTTTTAATAGATTATCCTTCCCTTACGGACTTCTGTTGTACGTTATATTTCCTTCTCATGTAAATCTGTTTTGAGGCTCTGAGCTGTTCCATTGGTCTGTCTCTGAATTGGAACCACATCATGTTAATTATTAGTATTTTATAACAGGTGTTGATTTTTGGTGTCATTTCCTTATCTCGTTTTTTGCTCTTGTAAAAATTATTTTGCCTATTCTTGACTTTGTTTTGTTTCATACAAGTAATACCGTCAGTATGTCACTCTGCTTTTGGTTGGAATTGCACTGAATTTACAGATTTATTTGGAGACAGCTGAGACTTGAAATACTGATTCTTGGCCGGGCGCGGTGGCTCAAGCCTGTAATCCCAGCACTTTGGGAGGCCGAGATGGGCGGATCACGAGGTCAGGAGATAGAGACCATCCTGGCTAACATAGTGAAACCCCATCTCTACTAAAAAAAAAAAATACAAAAAACTAGCTGGGCGAGGTGGCGGGCGCCTGTAGTCCCAGCTACTCGGGATGCTAAGGCAGGAGAATGGCGTAAACCCAGGAGGCGGAGCTTGCAGTGAGCTGAGATCTGGCCACTGCACTCCAGCCTGGGCGACAGAGCGCGACTCCATCAAAAAAAAAAAAAAAAAAAAAAAAGAAATACTGATTCTTCCCATATGTGAACGTGGTTTAAATCTCAAGTATTTTTCTTTTTTAAAAATTAAGGCCTTTTACATCCTTTGTTCGTTTTTTTTCTCGAAGTATATCGTATTCTAGTATTTATGTATTTCTAAATAATGTACTGATGTTGTTCTTTCTTTCTTTTTTTTGAGACGGAGTTTTGCTCTTATACTGCACATGCTGGAGTGCAATGGCACAATCTCGGCACACCGCAGCCTCTGCCTCCTGGGTTCAAGCGATTCTCCTGCCTCAGCCTACCAAGTAGCTGGGATTATAGGTGTGCACCACCACGCCTGGCTAGTTTTTTGTATTTTTAGTGGAAACAGGATTTCACCATGTTAGCCATGGCTGGTCTCGGACTCCTGACCTCAGGTGATCTGCCCACCTCAGCCTCCTAAGGTGCTGGGATTACAGGCGTAAGCCACCGCGCCTGGCCTCTTTCTTTCTTTTTTGACACGGAGTCTTGTTCTGTTGCCCAGGCTGGAGGGCAGTGACATGATCTTGGCTCACTGCAACCTCCACTTCCTAGGTTCAAACGATTTTCTTGCCTTAGCCTCCTGAGTAGCTGGGGTTATAGGCGCATGCCACCATGCCTAGCTAATTTTTGCATTTTTAGTAGAGACAGGGTTTCACCATATTGGCCAGGCTGGCCTCGAACTCCTGACCTCAGGTGATCCACCTGCCTCGGCCTCCCGAAGGGCTGGGATTACAGGTATGAGCCCCTGCGGCCAGCTTGATATTATTATTTCTGGAATTTTACATATTATCTGTAATTGTGGTGGATGAAGATCTAGGTCCTAGCTGAAGATGAAGATCCAGATCCTGATTGTGATTCTGGGTATATGTTTTCTTCAGATTTGAAGGCTTTGTTTTATTGCCTATGACATGATCGATTCTTTTCCTTTCTCTCCCTTCCCATGGCTTTCAAAGTTTCAAGCCTGCAGAAAAATTGTAAGAATGATACAATGAAAACCCTTGTATATTCTTTACCTAGATTTACCAGTTGTATCTTACAGCATTGCTTTGTCTCCATAGAGATACAAACTTTTTTCTTTTGCTGAACTATATTTGAGAGTAAATTAGACACTATGATAATTTACCCTTAAATACCTCAACAGGTATCTCTGAAGAACAGAGACATTCTGTATAATCTCAATGTACTTTTCATCCTCAGGAAACTTAACATTGATATAATACTAGTATCTAAATACATTGTCTATATTCAAATGTTGCCAGTTGTCTAAATAATATCCTTTATAGATGTTTTTGTTTTTTACTTTTTAATCCAGAATCCAATCAAGGATCACACACTGCATTTATTGTTATTATTTTTTTGAGACAGGGTCTCACTCTGTCACCCAGGCTGGAGTATAGTAGGCATATTCATAGCTCACTGCAGCCTCAACCTCCAGGGCTAAAGTGATCATCTTACCTCAGCCTCTCGGATAGCTGAGACTACAGGCACTACAGGCTATCACACCTGACTGATTTTATTTTTTTGTAGAGATGAGGTCTCACTATGTTGCCCTTGCTGGTCTCCAACTCCTGAGCTCAAGCGATACTCCCGCACTGGCCTCCCAAAGTGCTGGAATTACAGGCATGAGCCAACGTGCCTGGCCCACATTGCATTTAATAATCATGTTTCTCATTCCTTTTGAATGTGGTTCTTTTTTTCTCTTTCTGGAAGTTTTTTAGGATCATCTTTTTATCCTTGGTATGCCGAAATTTTCTAACAATATTTTTGTTTTGTTTTTTTTTTTGTTTTTTTAGTTTCTAGTAACTCTTTTTCTGATTGATCATTTTTAGTAGCTTTTTGTTCCTGTTTTGAGACTAATGTTTTTTTTTTGAGAATATTATGGCTTCCATTAGACAGTTTCTGTAGTGTTCATTATTCTGAGTTAACATTTTTTTTTTTTTTTTGAGATGGAGTCTTGCTCTGTTGCCCAGGCTAGAGTGTAGTGGCAGGATCTCGGCTCACTGCAAGCTCTGCCTCCCAGGTTCACGCCATTCTCCTGCCTCAGCCTCCCGAGTAGCTGGGACTACAGGTGCCTGCCATCATGTCGGGCTAATTTTTTGTATTTTTAGTAGAGACGGGGTTTCACCATGTTGGCCAGGATGGTCTCGATCTCCTGACCTCGTGATCCACCTGCCTTGGCCTCCCAAAGTGCTGGTATTACAGGCGTGAGCCACTGCGCCCGGACTTAACCTTTTGTTTTGATTTGAAGTATGTTTCATATTTAGTGTATTTTTCCAAGTGTTGGTTCTTTTGCAGGCTCACATTTAAGGGGCACTACTAGGCTGGGTGTGGTGGTGTGGTGGCTCACGCCTATAATCTCAGCGCTTTGGGAGGCTGAGATGGGCGAATCATTTGAGGCCAGGAATTTGAGACCAGCCTGGCCAACATGGCGAAACCCTGTCTCTACTGAAAATAGAAAAATTAGCTGGGCGTGGTGGTCCACATCTGTAATCCCAGCTACTCAGGAGGCCTGAAGCATGAGAATTGCTTGAACCCAAGAGGTGGAGGTTGCAGTGAGTTGAGATCACACCACTGCACTCCAGCCTGGGTGACAGAGTGAGACTCTCTCAAAAGATAAAAAATAAATTAAATAAATAAAAGTGAAGCAGTATAAAAAGCTATTGAAAGACTCTGAGTGCATGGATGGGACTTAGTTCTTGGTAGCCTTCATTTTCAGACAATTGTAGAGCCACGTGCCAGCCATTTTGTTAGGGGACCTCCAGATGTGAATGTTTAGAGGTTTTTTTCTGGGGTTGTTCAGTTTTCCTAAAGACAGATCTTACAGTCTCTTGCCTGGGACCTATCAGTCAGACTCTGGCAGTGAAGGAGCGGGAAGTCAGCCTTTTTAAAAAGAAAAAAATTGTTTATTAATATATTTGTTTTAGAGACAGGTCTCACTTTGTCACCTAGACTGGAGTGCAGTGGTGTGATCATAGTTCACTGCATCTTAAACCCCCTGGGCTCAAGGAATCTTCCTGCCTCAGCCTCCTGAGTAGCTGGGACTATAGGCACATGCCACCAGGACTGGCTAATTTTTAAATTTTTTGTAGAGATGGCGTCTTGCTATATTGCGCAGGCTGGTCTCCAATTCTTGGGCTCAAGTGATATTCCTTGGCCTCTCGAAGTGCTAGGATTATAGGTGTGACCTGCCCTGGGTGTTTCTGAAGTCTTTTACTTAGTCATTTTCTCTTTATCCTCTGCCTCCCACTCCACTATTATCCTTGGATTTCCAAAGTTCCATTTCTTTCCCTATTCATTTTCTCCTGCTGTCCTGCCACCTGGGTGAACAGTCTACTGGTGTATGGGATGTGTCCTGGGCTCTGACTACATAAGGTTTTTCAACCGGTTCTCTGTGGTCAGCCCTGTGCCTAAACCCTGTCCATCTCTAAACCTGGGTTTCAAGGTGGGCATCTCTCACAGTGATGCCAACATCAGCCTACTTTTCATCAGCATTCCCGGATTCAGGCACTTGGGGTTGTATCTCCCTCCACCCTTCTAAAGCACTTTATTTCTTTTTCTTTTCTGTTTTTTTTTCTGAGACGGAGTCTTGCTCTGTCACCCAGGCTGGAGTGCAGTGGCACTATCTCAGTTCACTGTAAGCTCTGCCTCCCAAGTTCAAGCAATTTTCCTGCCTCAGCCTCCCGAGTAGCTGGGACTACAGGTGTACGCCACCACAGCTGGCTAATTTTTGTATTTTTAGTAGAGACGGGGTTTCGCCATGTTGGCCAGGCTGGTCTTGAACTCCTGGCCTCAGGTGATCCACCCACCTCAGTCTCCCAAAGTGCTGGAATTACAGGCGTGAGCCACTGTGCGCGGTCAGCACTTTGTTTTCTTTTCAATCTTCTAAGACTTTTATTGAAATCTCTCACCTGTTACTGTCACCTCTTTTGTTTTCTCTTTAATTTCTTCATTGTTAGTTTAGTGGACTCTCAGGGTGAAGAGGAGAAAATTCTATTTTTCATTTGTCATCTTTAACTAGAAATCTCACATATGTATTCTTATATTTTTATTTATTTATTTATTTATTTATTTATTGAGACAGAGTCTCACTCTGTCACCTAGGCTGGAGTGCAGTGGCGCGATCTCGGCTCACTGCAAGCTCCACCTCCCGGGTTCACGCCATTCTCCTGCCTCGGCCTCCTGAGTAGCTGGGACTACAGGTGCCCGCCACCATGCCCGGCTAATTTTTTGTATTTTTAGTAGAGATGGGGTTTCAGCATGTTAACCAGGATGGTCTCGATCTCCTGACCCTGTGATTCGGCCGCCTTGGCCTCCCAAAGTGCTGGGATTACAGGCATGAGTCACCACGCCTGGTCTATTTTTATTTTTTAAAATATTTTTGGGCCAGGCACGGTGGCTCATGCCTGTAATCCCAGCAATTTGGGAGGCCAAGACGGGCAGATCACCTGAGGTCAGGAGTTCAAGACCAGCCTGACCAACATGGAGAAACCCTGTCTCTACTAAAAATACAAAATTAGTCAGGCGTGGTGGCACATGCCTGTAATTCCAGCTACTTGGGAGGCTGAGGCAGGAGAATCGCTTGAACTCGGAAGGCGAAGGTCGTAATGAGCCGAGATCATGCTACTGCATGCCAGCCTGGGTGACAGAGTGGGACTC
>NW_012107585.1:9043483-9052660 GCF_000951045.1 Mandrillus leucophaeus | reverse complement strand
AAAAAAAAAAAAAAAAAAAGGCTGAACACGGTGGCTCACACCTGTAATCCCAGCACTTTGGGAGGCTGAGGCGGGCGGATATGAGGTCAAGAGATCAAGACCATCCTGGCCAACATGATGAAAACCCCGTCTCTACTAAAAATACACAAATTAGCTGGGCCTGGTGGCAGGCGCCTATAATCTCAGCTACTCGGGAGGCTGAGGCAGGAGAATTGCTTGAACCAGGGAGGCAGAGGTTGCAGTGAGCCACTGCGCATCAGCCTGGCGACAGAGCAAGACTCCATCTAAAAAAATAAATAAATAAAACATAAAAGTAATAGTTCCAAAAAGAGCAATGCAAATTTTAGTCTTTTAAAATACTTAAATGGTATTGATATTTTATTTTGAGACAGGGTCGCAGTGGTGCAATCTCACTGCAAGCCTCACTGCAAGCTCACTGCAGTCTCAACCTCCCAGGCTCAAGTGAGCCTCCTGAATCTATAAGCATGTATCTCCATGTTCAGCTATTTTTATTTTAAGATGGAGTCTCTCTTTGTCCCCCAGGTTAGAATGCAGTGGCACGATCATAGCTCACTGTAGCCTTGAACTCTTGAACTTTCAGGCTCAAGCAATCCTTCCACCTCAGCCTCCCAAAGTGCTAGGATTACAGGCGTGAGCCACCGAGCCCAGCTCTTTTTTTTTTGAAGAGGCAAGGTCTTGCTCTGTTCCCTAGGCTGATCTCCAGCTCCTGGCCTCAAGTGATCTTCCCTCCTCAGCCTCCCAAAGTGTTGGGATTATGGGTATGAGCCACTGCATCCACCTTTATTTAAATATTATTTGATATTTAAATAATATTTGATAATTAAATAATATCAAATGTATAGAAACCATTCCAGAAATTGAGAATTGTCCCATTCCCTTTACATTGAATCACCAGTTCTCTATTGACCTTTCTCTTTCATGACATTGGCATTTTTGAAGGCTATAGGCAGTTATTTTGTAGACTGAATAACATTGAATTTTGTGGTATTTTTTTTTCCTTGTAGCTTTTAGGAGAGTATGAGTCCCTTGGAAAAGAACACAGGAGAGTAAAGGTAAGGGGTAATGGTTTATGTTCTAGATTTCATGCAGATTTCATGCAGAGGTAGAAACACTGGTTTGGAAATCAAGGGATCTGACTCTTCCTCCTCCTTGCACTCCTTCATGCACCCTCCGTAGCTGTTGGAACTAGAACCTTGCTCTTCCTGTTTCAGTATCCTTATTTTCAAATACCTGCCCCATTTAACTGACAAGTTTTGTTAGATTCATTCATCTAACAAATATTTATTGAATGGCTATTGCATTTGAAATGAAATTGTTCAAAAGAGTATAAGGTACCATACAGATGCAAATTATTATTTAATACTGTTTGTTTTGTGACACCCAGGTTGGAGTGCGGTGGTGTGATCTCAGCTCACCACAACCTCTGCCTCCTGGGTTCAAGCAATTCTTCTGCCTTAGCCTCCCAAGTAGCTGGGATTACAGGTGTGCGCCACCATGCCCAGCTAATTTTTATATTTTTAGTAGAGATGGGATTTCACCACGTTGGCCAGGCTGGTCTCCAATTCCTGACCTCAAGTGATCCACCCGTGTCAGCCTCCCTGAGTACTGGGATTACAGGCATGAGCCACTGTACCCAGACATTTAATACTGATTAAATATCAAGCTTTGATTTTCACTGCATTAGCTTTTGGTAGGGTTGAGTTTATCGATTATGTTTGAATTCTTTATGAAAACTCTGTTTGGAGACTACATATTTGCATTCAGTAAAACCCTTCGACGATGGTGTAAGTGGGGCCCAGGTATTTCTGTTGCACAGAATGGAGAGTTGTGGTTATTGAAGCTTAGCAAAAAGGCCTGCATAGCTTGGCAGTCAAACCGTTCTGAGGGTTCAGGAGCAGATCCCATGATATCTAATCTCATTGAAAATATTTGTTTTACCATCCTTCTGAGGTTTTAGTCAAGTTATTTTAACACTGGTTTGTTTCTAATTAAGCAAAGTATAATGGGCTATATCTGTTACCCAGGGCACTTACACAGAGTGACTTGTATAGGCCGGTGCTTTCCTCTCATTTGTTTTCCTTGAACTGTTCGTCCTGGCTGTATGGTTTATGCCCTACTTGCTGAGTATGGTTTGTAGCTAGTCGGTTTAGCCTTAGATTCATTTTCTTTTATGCATTTTAAAATGATACATCTGAATATTTGTCTTCAGTTATCTGAATTTCTCCTTTATTTCCATAGGATGCATTAAATACAACTGAGAACAAATTGCTTGATGCATATACTCAGATTTCTGATTTGAAAAGGTAAAATGTATTATCTTACTAATGTACACATACCTCAATTGTTCTTTTATGTGTCTGTATTGAACATGATGAGAAGGAATTTTTTCTTGAGGATTTTTTTTTGTTGTTGTTGTTTGAGATGGAGTCTCGCTCTGTCACCCAGGCTGTAGTGCAGTGGCCGGATCTCAGCTCACTGCAAGCTTCGCCTCCCAGGTTTACGCCATTCTCCTGCCTCAGCTTCCCAAGTAGCTGGGACTACAGGCACCCGCCACCACGCCCGGCTAATTTTTTTGTATTTTAGTAGAGACGGGGTTTCACCGTGTTAGCCAGGATGGTCTTGATCTCCTGACCTCGTGATCCACCCGTCTCAGCCTCCCAAAGTGCTGGGATTACAGGCTTGAGCCACCGCGCCCGGCCTCTTGAGGATTTTTAAGCAGTTTGAGAACTAGTTTTATCTTAATTTTCCCTTGACATGGAAATACATTTCATTTTAGCCAAACAAGATTTCTTCTCTCTCTCTCTTTTTTTTTTTTTTTTTTTTTTTAAGAGACAGGGTCTCAATATGTTGCCTAGGTTGACTGTGAATTCCTGGGCTCAAGCAATCTTCCTGCCTCAGCTTCCTGAATAGTTGGGACTACAAGTGCTCATCATCATGGCTGGCTGATTTTTTTTTTGTTGTCGTTGACAGTCTTACTCTGTCATTCAGGCTGGAGTGCAGTGGCACAATCTCGGCTCACTGCAACCTCCTCCTCTTGGGTTCAAGCAATTCTCCTGCCTCAGCCTCCTGAGTACCTGGGACTATAGGGGTGTGCCACCACACCCAGCTAATTTTTTGTATTTTTGATAGAGACAGGGTTTCGCCATATTGGCCAGGCTGGTCTTGAACTCCTGACCTCAAGTGATCCGCCTGCCTCGGCTTGCCAGATTGCTGGGATTATAGGCGTAAGCCATGGAGCCTAGCAAGCCTGGCTGATTTTTAAAAACTTTTTTTAGAAGTAGGGTTTTGCTGTGTTGCCCTGGCTGGTCTCAGTCTCTCGGCCTCAAGTGATCCTCTCGCTTCATCCACACAAAGTGCTGGGATTACAGGCATGCGCTACTGCACCTGGTTTCAAACAAGATGTTTTAAGTGATTAAAAGGTATTGGTGGTTGTGCCTCAGAGGTGGATATTTTCCTAAACATTATGTATTTTTTTCAGCATAGGTTAAAATCCAAATGATATTTAACCACTGGAAAGAACTTTTAAGAAGCAGCTTAGTTCACGGAATTATGTTTGTGCTTCAAAAAGAAAACAGCATTAACACCAAAATTATGGTCATCTACTTTCAGAAAGACCTGGTTGGAGACTGTATTAATGATCTGATTTGTTTAATTAGGTAGGGACAGAATCGTAAATGGTATCTATTGCAAATGATTAGAAATATCCGAACTGGGTTGGGTGCAGTGGCTCACGCCTGTAATCTCAGCACTTTGGGAGGCTGAGGTGGGAAAATTACCTGAGGTCGGGAGTTCAAGACCAGCCTGGCCAACATGGCAAAACCCTTTCTCTACTAAAAATACAAAAATTAGCTGGGCATGGTGGTGCACGCCTGTAATCCCTGCTACTCAGGAGGGTGAGGCAGGAGAATCGCTTGAACTCTGGAGACGGAGGTTGCAGTGAGCCAAGATCACACCACTGCACTCCAGCCTGGGTGACAGAGCAAGACTGTCTCCCCCCTACTGCCCCCGCCCCCCAAAAAAATGAAAGATAGAAAAGAGAAATATTTAAACTGGTTCAAAAGCAAATTTTATGTTTGTATTTGGATATAAGTAATATCCCTTATTTAGAAATTCTACTGCAGTCTTAAGTTCTCATAGAGAAGAACAGAAATGCTGTCTAGGTTTCTCATCTGCCTCTCTTCTGTGATTCATTCAGTTCTAGTGATAACTTTCTTATCAGATTGGTATAAAACATCAGCCTTGTTAGAGCTATTATTTCTCAAACCTTCCTTGCATCAGAGTAGGTAAGAATTCGAGTTTGAAAGGTAAAATGAAGTCATACACAGAGCTTAAAAGAACAAGCCAGGCATGGCAGCGTGCACCTGTACTCCCAGCTACTTGGGAGACTGAGGCAAGAGCATCTCTTAAGCATAGGGATTTGAGGCTGCAGCAAGCAATGATCATGCCACTGCACTCCAGCCTGGGTGACAGAGTGAGACCTCATCTCTTAAAGGGGGGAAGAAAGAACAGCATGAATGCCAGGATATCTTTAAAATAGTCAGTTGGCCAGAGTAGTTATTTCCTGTTGGTAAACTTGAAAATAGGCTTTTATTTTGAACACGGCACAAATCAGGTGAAATACCTGTAGGTTGTTTGCAATATTTTAGCCTTGGCTTCTTTTAAAAATTAGAAAGTTTTTTTTTTTTTATTTTTAATTTTTTTTTTAAAGCTCTGTTTTTGGAAGTTAAGCCTGATTCCTCGTTTGTGAAAGTGCTACCTATTGTATGCATGGTTATATACATATTAGGATTAAACACATTAGAATGCAGTTTATTTGACAATTTTATTTTTATTTATAAGTGTTATGTTTTGATCTGTAGTCAAATTTATATAACTTGTGATATTAAGTCCATTTGTTCCTTTTTATTCAGTTGTATGGGAAATGTTCCTTTGTAGAGTTTTAATGTATTTGTTTTTCTGTTTTTCTATTTATAGTCACTGATTTTTGTTTAGCTTTTGTTTTATTTTTTTTTCTTTTTTGAGACAGAGTCTTGCTCTGTCGCCCAGGCTGGAGTGAAGTGGCGAGATAATGGCTCCCTGCAACCTCCACCTCCCGGGTTCAAGCTGATTCTCCTGCCTTGGTCTCCCGAGTAACTAGGATTACAGGCGAATGCCACCACACCTGGCTGATTTTGTATTTTTAGTAGAGATGGGGGTTTCACTGTGCTGGCCAGGCTGGTCTTGAACTCCTGACTTCAGATGATCCACCCACCTCGGCCTACCAAAGTGTTGGGATTACAGGTGTGAGCCACCGCACCTGGCCTATTTAGCTTTTTAAATAATGGTGATGTTTTACTATGAAAAAGGTTTATGGACTTGCAACTCTTTTTTTTTTTTTGAGACAGAGTCTCACTCTGTTGCCAGGCTGGTGTGATCTTGGCTCACTGCAACCTCCACCTCTCGGGTTCAAGTGATTCTCCTGCTTCAGCCCCCCGAGTAGCTGGGACTACAGGTGCACACCAACCACCATGCCCAGCTAATTTTTGTATTTTTAGTAGAGACGGGGCTTCACCACCTTGACCAGGATGGTCTCTATCTCTTGACCTTGTGATCCACCTGTGTCGGCCTCCCAAAGTGCTGGGATTACAGGGGTGAGCCACCGTTCCCAGCCATAGACTTGCAACTCTTTTACCACCCATTTTTTAGGAAGACCTGTTAAATAAACTGTGGTTGAGCTATATTTTAAATTTGTTGAAATGTACTTAATTTATCTTTATTGCTTTTGAATTAGAATGATTTCAAAACTTGAAGCTCAGGTCAAGCAAGTAGAACATGAAAATATGTTAAGCCTTCGTCACAATTCTAGAATTCATGTGAGACCCTCGCGTGCCAAGTAAGTTATTTCATTTACTCTCTGTAAAGCTAGAAATAGGTGCATGCTTTTATTAAGACGAGAAGCTCATCTGTCTAAATCATAAGAAAGTCAGGGTTAAATGTCATTACAGAACTTAGATGTGTTAAATTAATTACTGAACATTGTAAACCCTCTTATGCGGAGGCATTTGCTAAAATGAGGAAATATAGTAGGATCAAATTGGGATCCTTGGAATGTATTTTGTTCTTTGCCCAGCTGTGTGACCATAGGCAAGTCACTTACCGTTTTTGGAATTCATTTTTATTATCTGTAAACATAAGGACAAGAGGCTAGAACATCTCAAAAGGTCTTTTAGCCCTAAAATTTTAGACATTTTATTCCCATGTTATGGAAGGAACTATGAAGATCGATCTTCATTAGGTTGTATGGGTTTTCTTTCTAGTTTTTTAGTTCTTTCAGAATTAGCTTGGCTGTAATCTCAGCATTGTCTTGGTGATACCCTTAAAGAATACATTATTTTTATATTAGAACTGGCTTTTATTATGATTTTGGTGTAAATGAAGAATATTAATAAGTAAATAATAACTTTATAATAACATTTATCAGAAAAATGATTTTAAATTGTAATTTGTGACCCAAGTTGTAATTGTCAAATGAGGAGCTCTTTCTAGGGCTGGGCACAGTGGTTCATGTCTGTAATTCCAGCATTTTGGAAAGCCAAGGTGGGAGGATCGCTAGAGACCAGGAGTTCCAGACCGGTCTGGATAACATGGCGAGAGACCATCTCTATAAAATAAAATAAATTTTAAGAGAAGCTTTTTCTAAGTCTTTGTTAATTAATTTTAGTAGAACATGGAAAATTCTTCTTCTTCTTTTTTTTTTTTTAAAGAAAAGATGTAAGTAACAAATTGAACATTTGAGAGAGATAAAAGAGAGAGCTTCGGGTTGGGGGCCAGGGAAGACCTTTCTTTGGAGGAGGCTCATAAGCAGAGGAGTCACCTGTGCATAGAGCTGCTGGAGCAGAAGGTGTGGGGTGAGGGATAGGCGGGGTGGGGTGTCTGGGAGGTGGTCCATGCAGAGAAATTGCCTTGCTAAGTCCTCAGGTAGGAAAGAGCTTAGCATGTTTGAAGAACCTAAGGGAGGTTAGTGTGGCTTGAATATTTCCAGCAAGAGGCAAAATCGCCCTAGATGAAACCAGAGATTGAACATTTATAGCTTTCTAAGCCATGGTTAAGAGTTGGATCTTGCCCTAAGTCCATTGGGAAGCCTTTGAAGGTTTTTATGTGGTAAAATGATGTTATCTAATTGTTATTAAGGTACCTATCATGAGAAGATGGAGTAGGAAAGAAGCAGGAAAGAAGAAGGAGTAGGAATGGAACCAGGAGACTAGTTAGGCTGGTGCCGTGCTAGAGAGAGATGGTGTTAGCTAGGTGGTGGTCACAGAAATAGACAAAAGAGAATCTTCGGGAGAGATTCTAGAGGTAGGATCTATAGGATGTGGTTGTGGATTGGATGGCAAGGTAAGAAAGGGAGGTGTTGGAATAATTCCTTGGTTTCTGTCTCGAACAACTAAAGGTACCTAGTTCATATGTTGAACTTAGGGAAGAGATCAGAATTTCCATCTTGAATATTTTTCATATTGATTCCAAGTAGAAATCAAATAGGCAATTATAAATGAGTTTGGAGCTCAAAAATAAGTTTTAGGATGGAGTGATAAATTTTGGAGTCGTGCTGGGCACGGTGGCTCACGTCTGTAATCCCAGCACTTTGGGAGGCCGAGGCAGGCAGATCACGAGGTCAGGAGATCGAGACCATCCTGGCTAACATGGTGAAACCCCGTCTCTACAAAAAATACAAAAAATTAGCCAGGCGTGGTGGCGGCCGCCTGTAGTCCCAGCCACTCGGGAGGCTGAGGCAGGAGAATGGTGTGAACACAGGAGACGAAGCTTACAGTGAGTCGAGATCACACCACTGCACTCCAGCCTGGGCGACAGAGTGAGACTCCGTCTCAAAAAAAAAAGAAAAAAAAAAAATTGGAGTCATCTCTTTCTAGATGGTGCCTAAAGTTGTAGAATGGATGCCAACTGAGTGTGTTTAGTGAGAAGCAGGCCTGGGGCAAGAACTCTGACACTGGTGTTGGATAGAGAGAGCTGGCAAAGGAACCCGAGAAAGCGCTGCCAAAAAGCTAGAGGAAAACAAGCAGCTACCGGTATTGAGTGCAAAACCCAACCTGTGTTTTCCCTGTGCTCTCACACCAGCACAACAATAGACTCAGAAGACTTTTGTGACCCAGAATGTGTGGTATTTCTCCTCACCAGCAAGCGAGCAATCAGTTCTTCATGGCACCCAGCTGGGTGGCCTCCCATTCATCTCTGATACTATCTACCCAGAGATAGGGTCAGATCCCATAAGCTGAGGGCTCAGTCCCCAAGACTACCCCATGTCAGACACCATTTGCAAGTCCAGGCCTCCAGAACGTCTAACCAACTGGCTTCAAGTTGAGGTTCCCATAACCCTCTCTTTGGGTTTGATTAATTTGCCAGAGTGGCTCGTATAACTCAGAGAAACATGTTTACCAATTTATTACAGATGGTATTTTAAAGGATACAAAAAAGCAGCCAGTTGAAGAGATACAGAGTAAGGTCTGGAGGATCTCCAGCACAGGAGTTTCTTTCCCTGTAGAGATGGGGTGTGCCACGCCCCCCAGCGCGTGGATGAGCTCTTGTTCAGCTCTCCAGAAGCTCTGGAGCCCTGTCCTCTTGGGCGTTTTATGGAGGCTTCGTTGGATAGGCCTGACTGAAGCTTGGACAGCTGTGTTGAAATGTGATTGGACAGAAAGGATGTGATCTAAACCTAGCAAGGCCTGTCTGTTCAGATCCTTCTTGGCCTCTTTGTGCAGCATTCCTTCCTCCAGAGGGTGAAGCAGGACCCTCTCTGATTTGAATGAGAGTCTTATGACCCATAATCAGATTAGAGTCCTACCCTGGTAAGGTAAAAGGAAGACAGGAGAAGGTTAGATATTCTGTTGACTGCAACAAGGGATATGGAAGTTATGAGCCAGGAACTGTGGACGAAAACTGATGTATAATATATGTCATAATCTCACATTGCTGCTTGAGAGATCAAGGTGAAGACTGCAAGGTCTTTGCAAGCTGGAGGCTAATGCTTAGTGAACAGTTTGGATAGAGTGATTATCAGTAGAAGCCCATTCAGAGTGTACTCAAGAGTGAATGCAGGCTGGGCGTGGTGGCTCACACCTGTAATCCCAGAACTTTGGGAGGCTGAGGTGGGTGGATCACCTG
>NW_012107585.1:9042484-9043433 GCF_000951045.1 Mandrillus leucophaeus | reverse complement strand
TGCTCACGCCTATAATCCCAACACTTTGGGAGGCCAACGCAGATGGATCATGAGGTCAAGATATCAAGACCATCCTGGTCAACATGGTGAAACCCTGTCTCTACTAAAAATACAAAAATTAGCTGGGCATGGTGGCACACGCCTGTAGTCCCAGCTACTCAGGAGGCTGAGGCAGGAGAATCGCTTGAACCTGGGAGGCAGACATTCCAGTGAGCCAAGATTGTACCACTGCATTCCAGCCTGGGTGAGAAAGTGAGACTCTGTCCCCCCCAAAAAAAGAGAAAACTGTATGACATTCAAATTTTGGTGTCCACAAATAAAATTTTTATGGAACGCAAGCATATTCACTTACATATCGTCTTTGGCTGCTTTTGTGCAACAGCAAAGTGAAGTAGTTGCAACAGACACTGGCCCATAAAACCTCAAGTGTTTACTATCTGGCCCTTTACAGAGAGAATTTGCTGATCCTCAGCTAGATAGTCAACATGGATTAATCTTAAGGACATAATATAGAACAACAAAAAACGAGTTGCAGAAGAAATAGGATACTATTTATATTGACTTTAGAATGTGAAGCAATTTTGTATTTCTTATGGGTTCATGCAAATGTAGTAAAAGTATGAAAACTTGCATGGGAATGCTGAACACAAATTTAGAATAAATGTTTGCTTTTGGGAGGAAAGAATGAGATTAGAGAGGTGCACAGGGGCTTTAGTTGTCTTTATAGTGTTCTACTCTTAATTTAAAGAATATATAACCAAGATTTTATAAAGCTGGATGGTTGGTGCATGAGTATTACCTATATGTCTATGTGTGCTTGAGATATTATATATATATACACACACACACGTATATATATGTGTATATATACGTGTGTGTGTGTATGTGTATATATATACATATATATGTGTGTGTGTATATATATATAAATTTTCTTTTTTTTTTTTGA
>NW_012107585.1:9029834-9041604 GCF_000951045.1 Mandrillus leucophaeus | reverse complement strand
TTAGCCAGGATGGTCTCGATCTCCTGACCTCGTGATCCGCCTGTCTCGGCCTCCCAAAGTGCTGGGATTACAGGCTTGAGCCACCGCGCCCAGCCCTGAAAGAACTCTTACAAATCAATAAGAAAAGGATAACTTTCTTAACAAAAAATGGTAAAAGAATATAACAAGCAGTTCATAGAACCGTGATGGCTAATAAAAATGAGAACATGTTAATTGTCATGAAAATGCACATTAAAATGATAAGATACAATTCACACCGTCAGACAGGTCAGACTTAAAATTGGATCACTTTAACATTTGGCAAAAGATATGGAGAAACAGGAACTCTCAAAGTAATCAATGACAGTTGATACATCTTGTCTAGAGAGTGATTTGGCAACATCCAGAGAGGTTGAAGATGTGCACGCCCCAGATCCCACAGTTCCATGTTAAGATGTTTGCCTTAGGGGCATTTTCACATGTGTTAATTTTAGCATTATCGAAAGGCTGCATATTAAAAACCACATTTCCACTGCAGGGAGAAAGGACAAATATATTCATACTATTGGTAAATGATTAAAATGAATAGAGCTTATATGTACTAACACAGATAAATTTCAAACATAACATTGAACAGAGAAAGCATTAAAGGCCAGGTGTGGTGGCTCACACCTATAATTTCAGCATTTTGGGAGGCCAAGGTGGGGAAATCGCTTGAGCCCAGGAGTTTGAGACCAGCCTGGGCAACATGGCAAAACCCCATCTCTACAAAAAATACAAAAAGTTAGTGGTCGGATGCAGTGGCTCACGCCTGTAATCCTAGCACTTTGGTAGGCTGAGGCAGGTGGATCATGAGGTCAGGAGTTTGAGATCAGCCTTACCAACATGGTGAAACCCTGTCTCTACTAAAAATACAAAAAAATTAGCTGGGTGTGGTGGCATGCACCTGTAATCCCAGCTACTCGCGGGGCTGAGGCAGGAGAATTGCTTGAACCTGGGAGGTAGAGGTTGCAGTGAACCAACATCGAGCCACTGCACTCTAGCCTGGGTGACAGAGCGAGACTCTGTCTTAAAAAAAAAAGCTGGGTGTGGTGGTTGGTGGTTCCAGCTGCTTGGGAGGCTGAGGTGGGAGAATCGCTTGAGCCTGAGGGTCGAGGCTATACTGAGCCATGATCATGCCACTGCACTTCAGCCTGGGGGACAGGGTAAAACCCTGTCTCAAAAAAACCAAAAGACATTTAAAAATGTTTATTAATACATTATGCCTTCTGTGTAATTAAAAAAATACAACTATATACATAAAACTTGGTCTTCTAATTAAATACAAATTTGGCAAGATT
Organism: Mandrillus leucophaeus; assembly: GCF_000951045.1. Taxonomy (NCBI): domain Eukaryota; kingdom Metazoa; phylum Chordata; class Mammalia; order Primates; family Cercopithecidae; genus Mandrillus; species Mandrillus leucophaeus. The sequence goes on along the minus strand of NW_012107585.1, from coordinate 9,040,285 downwards.
GGGCTGGGCGCCATGGCTCACTCCTGTAATCCCAGCACTTTGGGAGGCCGAGGTGGGCAGATCACTTGAGGTCAGGAGTTTGGCCAACATGATGAAACCCCATCACTACTAAAAATACAAAACTTAGCTGGGCACAGTGGTGGGCCCCTATAATCCCAGCTACTCTGGAGGCTGAGGCAGGAGAATTGCTTGAACCCGGTAGGCAGAGGTTGCAGGGAGTCGAGATCACACCACTGCACTCCAGCCTGGGTGAAAGAGCAAGACTCCGTCTCAAGAAAAAAAAAAAATTGGCAAGATCTCAGCATTTATTAAAACTGAGAATGGGTGAGTAGATGCTTGTTATTGTATTCTTTGTAATTTTCCAAGAATGTTTGAAATAGTTTTTTTTTTTTTTTTTAGATGGATTCTTGCTCTGTCGCCCAGGCTGGAGTGCAGTGGAACGATCTTGGCTCACTGCAAACTCCGCCTCCTGGGTTCACGCCATTCTCCTGCCTCATCCTCCCAAGTAGCTGGGACTACACGTGCCCACCACCACGCCCAGCTAATTTTTTTATTGTATTTTTAGTAGAGATGGGGTTTCACTGTGTTAGCCAGGATGATCTTGATCTCTTGACCTTGTGATCTGCCCACCTTGGCCTCCCAAAGTGCTAGGATTACAGGCATGAGCCAACACGCCCGGCCCTGAAATAGTTCTTAATTTAAAAACTGGGCCGGGCGGGTAATCCCAGCACTTTGGGAGGCCAAGGTGGGCGGATCACGAGGTCAGGAGATTGAGACCATCCTGGCTAACACGGTGAAACCCTGTCTCTACTAAAAACACAAAAAATTAGCTGGGCATGGTGGCAGGCGCCTGTAGTCCCTGCTACTCGGGAGGCTGAAGCGGGAGAATGGTGTGAACCCAGGAGGCGGAGCTTGCAGTGAGCCGAGATCGCGCCACTGCACTCCAGCCTGGGCAACAGAGCAAGACTCCGTCTCAAAAAAAAAAAAAAAAAAAAAGAGGGAAAGAGTGACTGGAATTGAAGTGAATGTAGATAAAAGAGACAGCTCTAAAATGTTTGGTCGTGAAAGGGGACAGAGAGAAGACAAGCGTTGTTTCATGGTTTCTGGTGTTTCTTTGAAGTTTGACTCAAAAGTTTCACCTGTCAACGAAGGTGGGATGGGAGGTTTGAGGAGGGTGGAAAGGGAGTGAGATAGTCATGTTTGGAGAATTGAAGCTTGTTGGTTACAGAAAGTCACGTTGCCAGGCGGTTTGGGGTGTCCGCCTGAGGTGTTGATGAGTCTGCCCAGCTGGTGGCTTTTTTCCAGCAAAGCTCAGTGATAGGAGTTTAGACCCTGAAGCACAGCCTTTGTAGTCAGCCAGTCCTCAGATTTTGCTGCCAGTCAGGTGTGGTGAAAGGTGAGCAAGAAAGCATGAGTGTGGACTCCAGGGTAGATCAAGAGGACCTAGTCAGGCTAGGAGGGGTTGATAAACGGAAAGTGGAGAGGCCAAGGATTGTAGGTCACGTTGCTGATGCTTGAGGGCTGGAGGCAGAATAGGGGCGGAGTCTTTGGAGTATTGGTTTCTTAAGGGGAGTGTGTTCTCTGGTTATAACAAAAGCCAGCAACTACCCTCTGAGGTTGCTAGCTGAGGAGTAGAGGGTCACCTCACTGGAGAGAGCGGTCAGGAAGTTGCCTAGTATGAAAACAGGAATAGGTGTGGAGAAAACAAGGCAGGCTGCAAAGTCTGGGGAATGACTGGGGGTTAACAGGATGGTGGGAACCTCAGATGAGCTGGGAGAGCGGTAGTCTAGAACTGCACTGTTCAGTACAGTCCTGCCAACAGCCACTATTACTATTTAAATCAATCGTGTCAAGCTAAAATGAGCAACAGAGACTGACTCTCCAAAGAAATTTATTTGGAAATGTTGGGGGTTTGCAATCTGAAGGATGCATGCTGTGGTGAACCATAAGCATGTCCAAAGGGGTTGGGACACAGGAAACTTTAAAAGACAAAGGGCAGTCCACAGTCCACTAAGCTATTTGAAAACCAAGACCCCTGGTTACAGGAGCATGTTGCAGGCATTAGCATTAGCTCAATGGTGGAGACATTCCTTGTTAGGGATGTTTCCTTGTACAAACAGCTTATTATCTGGAATACTGTGGTTCTGAGGAATTCAGAATAGTTCCCATAATCAGCATCTGTGTGAGAGGGCTGCTCCTTTGTGCCTCCCAGCTCCATTTTGTGGGAGTTTGACCTTAGTGACTCCATTTTGATACTGAAAACTTACTTCATTAAAATTAAGATATTATAATTGGTTCTTCAGTCTCACCAGCCACATTTCAGGTGTTCAGTAGTGACACCTGACTTGTGACTGCTGCATTGGACAGTGCAGATAGCGTTTCTGGTTTTGCAGAAGACTCTGTTGGACAGTGCTGGTCTGAAGGGAACAAGAAGGGCAGCCCTGCTTCATTCAATGCCTTACCCTCAGCTACAGTAGGGGCACAGAGCGTAAAGGGTGTGAAATGCCTGAGAGACAGTGAGGGGAATGTTCAGAGCCACAAGTACCTGAATCTTGACTGAGATTCAGGAGTAACAGAAACCTAGAAGAACAGTTAAGTTGAATCATAAAACTGTAAAATAAATTGTATCTAAAATATAGATTGTTACATGTAGTTTTAAAATTACTGTACAAATGTGTAAATACTGTTTGAGAGCAGATTGTTTATACGCACATGCAGTCTGAATTGAAGTGCAGACCTTTATAATGCCTGTTTTCATTCTAATAGCACACTAGCAACTTCAGACGTCAGCAGGCGAAAGTGGCTGATTCCAGGTGCAGAGTATTCCATCTTTACTGGCCAGCCTCTGGACACCCAGGACAGTAACACGGATAACCAACTGGAGGAGACCTGTAGCACTGGGTGAGATAACTTTGCTAAAGATTCTATTTAGGGATGTTATGTTTTCTTAGAGATTTCAATTGCTTTTAAATGTTCAGGAAGCCATCTCTTTGGTTGTTTAATGTCTTAATTTTGAGAAGATGACTTTTTATTTTACTTTGAAAGGCTACTACTTTTAGAATATTTTACTTCCATGAGCTCTGCTGAGCTTCCCCACCTGTGCTCAGTGGCACATTATGGGTTTGTGATTAGGATAGGATGTCAATCCTCAGGCCAGACACGGTGGCTCACACCTGTAATCCCAACACTTTGGGAGGGCAACGTGGAGGATTGCTTGAGCCCAGGAGTTCGAGACCAGCCTGGGCAGCATGACAAAATCCCACCTCTACAAAAAATAAATATATTAGCTGGGCGTGGTGACATGCGCCTGTAGTTTTAGCTACTTGGGAGGCTGAGGTGGGAGGATTACGTGAGCCTGGGGAGCTCAAGGCTACAGTGAGCTATGATTACACCACTGCACTCCAGCCTGGGTGACAGAGTGAGACCTCATCTAAAAACAAACAAAAGATGTAGATCCTCTCCTGCTTCAGATGGCTCTGGCCAGCCTGAGCCCCGAGCCTGCCTGAGCAGCCTCAGCCGCTTACTCCAGGGTACTGTGCAGATGCTGTTCCTCTAAGTGTAGGATGTTGGAAGGATGGGAAAGCACTGTATGCAGGTTTAATTTATTTGCATTGCAAAGCATGCTCATTGTGGAGTATAATTGTCAACTCTGTAACAACCCCAGTAAAGTGTGTGTTTTAGCTTGGACTGTTGTAACAAGTTACCACAGACTGGGTGGCATAAACAACACACATTTCTTTCTTTACCTCTGAAGGCTGGAAGTACAAGATCAGGGTGCGGAGTGTTTGGTGAGGGTCCTCTTCCTGGTTATGTCCTCACGTGGCCTTTCCTTGGTGTGTGTGCACATAGAGAGCGCTCCTGCCTCTTTCCGTTTTTCATAAGGGCATTAATCCCATCATGGGAGCTTCATCCTCATGACCTCACCCAATCCTAATTACCTCGTAAAGGCCCCACCTCCAGATACCATCACATTGAAGATTAGGGCTTCAATGTGTATGTTTGGTGTGGGGGTGGAGGGCAAGACACAGACGTTCAGTCCATAGCACTATATGTCTTAAAATTATTGTTTAAGGCACCATTCACCTCTGGAAAAGGATTCTTCACCTGGAAGATCATCAACAAGCTTGTTGATAAAAAAGCAAAGAGAGACTTCAGACACACCGATCATGAGAGCTTTACAAGAACTTGATGAAGGAAAAATGTTTAAAAATTGGGGGACACAGACAGAGAAAGAGGACACTTCCAATAGTGAGTATTTCCTGGTTTGAGTATTTCCTTGTTGAGATAGATAGGATATAGATATCTTTCCCCATTTATATTACCTTCGTTAAAATTAAAATCTTTAGGTAATGAAATTAGAAGTTTTAACTCTGTAAACTTGCTATTTTACTGCTACTTCAGCCCCATTTCATAGAGAATTGAATGTCCTAGTTAATAATTTATCACAGTTCTGGCGTAACATGTACCTTCAAAGCCAATTGCATCTTACATTCTGATTATGAAAAAGGTTTACATGGCATTTTTTTTTTTTTTTTTGAGACAGAGTCTCACTCTTTTGCCCAGGCTGGAGTGCAGTGTGCAATTTCAGCTCACTGCAAACTCCACCTCCTGCATTCAACTGACCCTCCTGCCTCAGCCTCTCAAGTACCTAGAATTACAGGCGCCCTCCACCACCCTTGGCTAATTGTAATATTTTTAATAGAGATGGAGTTTCACCATGTTGGCCAGGTTGGTCTCAAACTCCTGGGTTCAAGTGGTCCACCCGCCTTGGCCTCCCAAAGTGTTGTGATTACAGGCGTGAACCACTTTTCCTGGCCTTACATGGCATTCCTAAGGATATTTGAAAAATTCCTGTCAGTCTGTCTTACTTGCACACATCAGAAAGCTGTGGTAGGCATTTGGTATTCATGAAGTGAGATACAACATTTCCTCTTCTTTCTTGGTTACTGAGCATCGGTAGATAAGGCAAGCTGTGTCTTTAATACTGTGTTTCTTCACAGGTCCAGGTCACCAATATGGTTCTCTCCTTTTCCTCTATGTTTGCTTGCTCAGACCCCTTAGTCATCCTGCCAGTGTCTTTGGGGTTACATCTCCCAAGCAGTGTCTCTTAGTAAATAAATTAATAACCTGCTTTCTAAAAATAACCCTCTTGAAAATCACCTTGAATGCCGATTGTAAACAGGGAACCAGAATGAATTCATTATAAACTCCCATATTTTTCTTCATCGAACATTTTTTATCATTATAATGCGGTGCATTTGCAAATAGTAATTATAACCTAGCTGACGAGAATAAATGCTTTGAACAGAACCTAAGCTGTGTGGCTTGGTGTGTAACCATGTGTAACCACCTGTTAATAAAGGTGGATAACTGAAGCTGAGGCTTGTTTTGATTTGTTTTTTGTTTTGCTTTTTTTTTGGTCTGCTGTAGTAAATCCTCGGCAAACTGAAACTTCAGTTAATGCAAGTCGTTCTCCAGAAAAGTGTGCCCAACAGAGACAAAAGAGACTTAATTCAGCCTCACAGAGATCATCATCTTTACCACCTTCAAGTCGTAAATCAAGTACTCCAAGTAAGAATTAGATGTGTACATACATCTCTTGGGTTCAAAAGCGTGACTTCTGAGCTGTGCTCACTGCTTACCCATTTCCGGTTTCTCTTGTATCCTCAGCACCTAGTAGAGTACTCTGGGCAGAGGACCCCTAAATAAGATCTTGTTCATAAATAAAATTGTCTGATCGCACAGATACTACAAATGTAAATGAAGAAATCTGTTTATTAACGTGAGATTTTTTTATTGTGCCCAGTAAATTGTTTACAACTAATACTAATAATTTATTGTGTCCACTAAATTGTTTGCAACTAATACTTAAAAATACTGCAGAGTTTTTAAGATCGTAGATAACTAGATAATTCAATCAAATTAATCCAAGCTAGTCTGCAAATATACTTCTTATGTATTTGATCTCAAGTACTCAGCATTAGTCACCACTTTTCTTTAGCCAGTTAATTACAGGTTTGGTTTTAAAGTTGAAGCATTGAATTTCTGTCCTGATTTTCCATTTTCACACCAGCTGAGGAGATTCTTATTACTGTGTTATAGGAACGTTCAGTAGTGTACTGCTGTTTCCATCTTATTTCCAGTCGACTTCTAAAATCCTGAAAAACCAGTTTTGAGTCAGAGTGCTGAAAGTACTGTCTGATATACTACAGTGTCACAGTAGTTACCTCTAGGTATTAGGATTATGAGTGGTTTTATTTTTTTGTACACTCTTATTTCTCTTTCAAAGTTTTACATTGAAATTATATTCCTTTCAAAATTAGAAAAAAAATACTGAAAAAGAAACTTATGCTGATACATATAGAAGGAAAAGAATATTTCCTCTTCATTTTCTTCTATAGCAAAAAGAGAGATTATGCTAACACCAGTGACTGTGGCTTATAGTCCAAAGCGATCCCCTAAAGAAAACTTGTCCCCAGGATTTAGTCATCTGCTTAGCAAAAATGAGAGCAGTCCAATTCGGTAAGTTCTCTAAAATTGTAAAATAAAGTTTACTATGTTAGTGATTTTTTTCCAAATGTTGACTTATGTCTCTAGCTATCACTAATTTTTCAGTTGCCAGTGGGAACTCTGTGGATTTCATTTAAATCATAAGGGAATATCATACTACAACTAAAGTACTGCAGTACAATGAACACAGTTTTTAACTGTAAACTTGCTATTACTAGATTTTAAATATCACCTCAGCACCCCTTTCAGCTTTTGTATGTAGAATGATAGATAGTTCTTTGTTTTCCTGAAAAGGTTTATGATACAGGAAAACTTTTGGGCCATTTGTACAGGAAAGTGGGCTTTACTGGTATGGCCCTGGCACCAAATGCATGTTTACCTGTGCTGCTGAGAATTTGTCCCCTCTGAAGTGCAGGCAGCTGTGTGTGCTGTTGATGGGGAGGGATGTTGCTTCTTGGTTCTAGACCCAACTCTGTCAGGCTCTTGCAGAGATGAGTTAAGCACATTGAACCTCAGTTTCTTCTTCTATAAAACGGGGACAATAATAACTACCCTGCTTATTTCATAAGGTTTTTATAAAGATCAAATGACATAATGTACGGGTAAGTGTTTTAAGTCTTTAGTATGTAAATACAATTTTGTTAGAAAATAGAAATTAAATTTCAGTTTTAGACAATTATATAACCAGCTTTCTTTTAAGAAAATACATAAATATGTGAGTTAGCTGGATGCCAGCTCATCTTTGTAGTGGAGATAGGGAAAATCAGTTAACATTTTTTTCTCACAAGTAACTTGCTTCATTCAATAGATTTGATATACTTTTGGATGATTTAGATACTGTTCCTGTGTCTACATTACAACGTACCAATCCAAGAAAGCAACTCCAGTTTCTTCCTCTAGATGACTCGGAAGGTATCTTTTCCTAAAAAATATTAGTTATGGTTTTAGTCATTCATTTTTTGAGATTCTGGTATCTCTCAGTGTTCTAAATATTATAATATCCTGCACTTAAATATTTTCCTGCTCAAGGGCCTCTGAAACTAAGCACTCATGATGCTACGTGTTGTTATGTCAATGTTGTTATCCTCACTGAAAAGTTGGGAAACTGAGGTACAGGGAATGTTGATGTTTAACTACCAGGGCCACACTATTCAGTTATTCTCTTTATTTTTATCCTCTATATGCCGCTTAGGCTTTGGGTAACTTTTTTTTCTCATTTATATTCTAAATTTGGAATAAAGCTATAAGACAATGTATGTGAAATCACTTGGGTAGGCCCTCAAAACGTTACCTGTTTAGTGTTGGTGTATGTCCACTAAATGTAATGTATTATTTAGTTTTTAAACTTTTTTTTGCTTTAAGTTTACTTAAAATTCATTTATGTTTACATGAAGTTTGCTTAAGTTCATTAAGGGAAGTTGCAAAGATTGTCAAACAGAGGGCAAAGCTTTCAGAATTCTTTGGAGAAAAAAGCACTGAGTAAATATGATTGATTATTGTATCTCTTTTCATTACTTTTTTGGGCCATATAGCAGCTATATCCAGAAAGTGAAATTGGGCAACATATTTAATATATATGCAACCTACACAAAAAATTGATAAGAAATATAAGCGATTTCTCTCCTCTCTGACAGAAAAAACATATTCTGAGAAAGCCACCGATAACCATGTTAATCATAGCTCTTGCCCTGAACCGGTGCCAAATGGAATGAAGAAAGTATCTGTGAGAACAGCCTGGGAGAAGAATAAATCAGTTAGCTATGAACAGTGTAAGCCGGTTTCAGTCACTCCACAGGGGAATGATTTTGAATATACAGCAAAAATTAGGACCCTAGCTGAAACAGAACGATTTTTTGATGAACTTACAAAAGAAAAGGACCAGGTAAAAACAAACAAATATTTTTAAAAATTGTTTTCTGAACTTAATGCTTATGTCTAAGGAGAAGGGAATTATTGAGTCAAACTGTCTCAGGAAATTACAACGGGATAACATACTAGAGCTGTGCTAGCAACGGATTTGAGCCATGTGGTCGTTACTAATTGACAGAGGGAAATTAAGTTGAGATGAAATGGATAAGGAAATACTAAGCCAAAATCTTTTCTTTCCATTCTGTGTGATAAACTTCCCTGCCAGTAATTTAAACATTTTTTTTCGTGTGTTAACAGATTGAGGCAGCACTAAGCAGGATGCCTTCTCCTGGAGGACGAATCACTTTACAGACAAGATTAAATCAGGTGAAATGTCTTAGCTTGAATCTACTTTAGAGGCTTGATGCCAGTCAGTGTTCCATTTATCTAAGAGGGGTTTAAAAAATCATGGCACAGGGAAAATTAGACACACTGAAGCAGCAGTCAAAACTTTTAGCTTTTACAGGAAGTGTTTGATTATAGCAATTTTATAACTGCAAGCTAGCTTTCAGGAATAAAAATTGATTTTACCTTTAGACTTAGAGAAGAAGGTGTTCATGCCCTTGTATTTTCAAGAAACTAACTTGAGAGCAAATGGCAATATGCTTTTCAACAGATTTTACATTAAGTTAGTGCTCACAGATTGCCCCTCTTTTTGTTTGATTTCTCTCCTCAGATCTGTAATTTATTTCTGAACTCCTTTCCGTTAGCAAGCAGATAAAATGGTTACACTTTGGAAACTGAATAGCTGTAGAGGTTTAAAAAGTGAGCTGTGGGCCAGGCGCAGGGGCTCATGCCTGTAATCCCAGCACTTTGGGAGGCTGAGGCGGGTGTATCACCTGAGTTCAGGAATTCCAGCCACTGCGCCCAGCCCCCAACTTCTTTTCTTCTGACTTTGTCTTTTTGTTCTGATAAATTTTAGTCAGTAATTTATAGGCCGGGCATGGTGGCTCATGCCTGTAATCCCAGCACTTTGGGAGGCCAAGGTAGGCTGATCATCTGAGGTCAGGAGTTTGAGACCAGCCTGGCCAACATGGTGAAACCTCATCTCTACTAAAAGTACAAAATTTAGCCGGGTGTGGTGAGGGGCGCCTGTAATTCCAGCTACTCAGGAGGCTGAGGCAGGAGAATTGCTCGAACCTGGAAGGCGGACATTGCAGTGAGCCAAGATCGCGCCACTGCACTCCAGCCTGGGTAACAGAGTGAGACACAGTCTCCAAAAAAAAAAAAAGTCCTTCAACTGAATTTTTCATGTTATGAAATGTCCTTCTATAACATCCTTTTAAATTAACCTACAATATTCCATCAGCAGTAACATATTTAACCAATAATCTTTTATTAGAAATTTGGGTTGCTTCTAATTTTGGATATCATAAATAAGGCTACAATAAAGTTCTTAAACATATCTCTTTGCACATGTAAGTATTGCCTTAGGAATCATTCCCAGAAGTAAAAATGCCAGGACCAAAGAAATGCAAATTTCTAAGGCTTTGGATATATGTCAAGTTGTAACCCAGGGTGTTTGAGACAATTTCTACTCCCACCTGCAGTGTATGAAGATAAGCTCTTCCCCATCCTGAAACCTGTATTTTTCTGGGGGAAAATAAAAACAACAACAAAAACCTGCCATGGCCTGGTGTGATGGCTCATGCCTGTAATCCCAGCATTTTGGGAGGCCGAGGTGGGCAGATCATGAGGTTAGGAGTTCGAGACCACCCTGGCCAACATGGCAAAACCCCATCTCTACTAAAAATACAAAAAATTAGCCAGGCGTGGTAGCACACGCCTGCAGTCCCAGCTACTCGGGAGGCTGAGACATGAGAATCGCTTGAACCCGGGTGGTGGAGGTTGCAGTGAGCTGAGATCGTGCCACTGCACTCAGCCTGGGTGACAGAGCAAGACTCCATCTCCGAAAAAGAATAATAATAATAATAATAAAATACCCGCCAATGTGATCGTTTTTTAAAAGGTGTGAGGTTGTCTTGGCTAATCTTTATTTATTTTGGAGAGGAGTCTCGCTGTGCTGCCAGGCT
>NW_012107585.1:9025470-9028029 GCF_000951045.1 Mandrillus leucophaeus | reverse complement strand
CCGGGTTTACGCCATTCTCCTGCCTCAGCCTCCCGAGTAGCTGGGACTACAGGCGCCCGCCACCTCGCCCGGCTAGTTTTTTGTATTTTTTAGTAGAGATGGGGTTTCACCGTGTTACCCAGGATGGTCTTGATTTCCTGACCTTGTGATCCGCCCATCTCGGCCTCCCAAAGTGCTGGGATTACAGGCTTGAGCCACCACGCCCAGCCTTTTTTTCCTTTTTAACTTAGAAATTTTGGTGAGAAGAAAGTTATTTGATCTATGTATGTGTGGGATGCAGCACTGATCAAATGTGTCCATTTCTTCTGGTGAAATGTGTGAAGCACCTCCTAGATTCCTCTTGTACTGTTCTCACTTCAGAGCCAAAGATTTATCCCCTTCCAGTCGGTTGTATTGCTATTACTAGAATTTCCGTATACCTCAATGTGTCAAACACATTGAGAATATTTTAAAGTGCAGCAGTTATTTGGAATAGTTGAAAAGCTAATTTATATTGTTCAGTTTAAAAGAAATCGTAAGATGATTTGTGTAGAAAGCAAAATAATTGTAATTTTAGTGTTTATACTTGCTCTTTTGCCAAAAGAAAGGTCAGTTTGGTGGTGATTATAGAACTTGATAGAGAATTCTAATTAAACTTTTCCCATTGTTTTTACCTAGGAAGCCTTGGAAGATCGTTTGGAAAGGATTAATCGAGAACTGGGTTCAGTTCGCATGACGCTAAAGAAATTCCATGTTTTGCGTACCTCTGCAAATCTTTGAGATTTGTAGCCATTAAATTTTGAGACATTTTTGTTTGCACTAATGTATAATTATGCAGTCAGAAAAGGCAAACTATTTTGTACTGTTTATAAGCCTTCAAACAGTAGTTTTACAATCATGCTATTCTTACACTTGCTATTTTATACTTCAAATGGCCACATATTTTCAAGATATTTTTGTTATGCTCAGGAATCTCTTGTATATTTTACTATTTAAAAAGCATTATTTTTAAATAGTATGTGTCTCCAATTTATATCAAGAATAAGGAAATATAAGCAGGGGAAGCAGCTTGTTTCTAAACAAATAGTGTTATCCTTTTACAATTAACTTTACACACCAATTTTATAAACTTGTTCTACATTGTAAATACAATTCATTTTTTAAAACAATAAAGCTTAATAGCTTCCATAATGATAGATTAGTACATGCTGAATACATAAACAATTACAGTGTACCTTGGATTTCAGTTGTGTTGAGGGTTTTAAAAAATGATAATACAATTCCTATTTGAAACATGTCTTAGAGTGAGTATCAGAATAGTAATAATGGACTCTTGGAAAGCTTTGAAAACTACATGAATATAACTCATTTTCTTTAAACTTTATTGTTTATAATAGAAAAATGAGAGGGATTGTAATTCTCTAATTTTATCTTTCTAAAAAAGTTAAACAATTGGAGAGCCCTCTGTGGAGGGCTCTCAGAGTAGCTCTCTGCCCATTGTTCTGAATTAACTTGTGTCCCACCCTGGACGATAAATGGACAGATAAACCCTTTGAAATACAAGCCACCACCCCATGAGGGATTAAGAGGGCAGCCTGGTTTTCTTAGTGTGCGTGGCTTCAGCTGTCCTTCATAGATGTCATCTGGACATGTTCACCCCTTTCCACTCCTTCACCCTGGCCAAAAAGAAAAATATTTCCATTGTAGGTGCTGTAAGAACACTAGACTTTAGATCATCATAATCTACTGTATTTGTTAATGGACAGGGAGTGTGTCTGGATGAAGCCTGGTGCCTTCCCCTTGGCCTTGCAGAGGGCTCCAGCCCACTGCCTCTGTGGTAGCCGCTGGCTCTCAGAAGTAGCACGTGGGCAGGAAGCTCTCCTCTGATCCAGGAGCATTGCAGGTTTGTGTTGGGACTACTGGTTAAGTTGGAGCTGTGTAACCACTCACTTCTTTGCAGCCAGTCAGAACACAGTGCCCCACATATTCTAGCTCGGTACATGTTGATAAACAGTCTCATCCAAACTTTCAAAGTAGATTTGTACTGAACATGCTCAGGTTTTAAATTTTGGTTTGCTTTTGAGCTTTTCCTCCTTACGTGGCTCTTAATAAGTAGTTAGAATGAACCAAGCCATCACAGTTATTCCACGCAGGCTCTCAAATGACCTTTGAGCACCCTTCACCTGGCTGGTCTCCAGGCCAGGGGTCCACAGCCCTGCTCCCTTCTCAGCAAGGAGGGTGGCCTGTCTGACAGTGCAGTTGAACCTTTGCTCCCTACTCCTGCAACTTTTGAAGACTTCACGCTAATCAAAATTACTTACAATTAGAATCAAGTGCCTTTATTCTTTTTTTTTTTTTTTTGAGACAGAGTTTCACCCTTGTTGCCCAGGCTAGGGTGCAATGGCATGACCTCAGCTTACTGCCACCTCTGCCTCCTGGGTTCAAGGGATTCTCCTGCCTCAGCCTCCTGGGTAGCGGGGATCACAGGCATCTATCACCACGCCCGGCTGATTTCGTATGTGAATATGTGTGAGTGTGTGTATGTGTGTATATACATATATTTCTTTCTTTTTTTTTTTT
>NW_012107585.1:9022787-9023795 GCF_000951045.1 Mandrillus leucophaeus | reverse complement strand
AATAATAATAATAATAATAAAATACCCGCCAATGTGATCGTTTTTTAAAAGGTGTGAGGTTGTCTTGGCTAATCTTTATTTATTTTGGAGAGGAGTCTCGCTGTGCTGCCAGGCTGGAGCGCAGTTGCGCAATCTCGGCTCACTGCAACCTCCAACAACCTGGTTCAACTGTTTCTCCTGCCTCAGCCTCCCGAGTAGCTGGGATTACAGGCACATGGGCCCAGCCTAATTGAAAGATATTTTGAGGCTGAGCACAGTGTCCCATGCCTGTAATCTCAGCACTTTGGGAGGCCAAGGCGGGCAGATCACTTGAGGTCAGGCATGGCCAGCCTGGCCAACGTGGTGAAACCCTGTCTCTATTAAAAATACAAAAAAATTAGCCGGTTGTGGTGGTGTGCTTGTAATCTCAGCTACTTGGAGGCTGAGGCAGGAGGTTCACTTGAACCCAAGAGTTGGAGGCTGCAGTGAGCTGAGATCGCATCACTGCACTCCAGTCTGGGCGACAGAGTGAGACTGTGTCTCAAAAAACAAAATTTTTGAGATAGAGTTTGATTCTCTTCTTAGGTTTCTTTTTTAATTTTTTTGAGACAGGGTCTCATTCTGTCACTCAGGCTGGAGTGCATTGGCACAGTCATAGCTCACTGTAGTCTTGACCTCTGAGGCTCAAGCAATCCTCTCACCTCAGCCCCTTCAGTAGCTAGGACAGCAGGCATGCACCACCATACCTGGCTAATTTTTTAAATTTTTTTGTAGAGGCAGGGGCTTGCAGTGTTGCCCAGGCTGGTCTTGAACTCCTGGCCATAAGTAATTCTACCATGTTGGTCTCCTAAAGTGCTGGGATTACAGCCGTGAGTTACCATGCTTTGCCTTGTTTTTCTTTTAAAAAATGGTAAGCGGGTGGGTGTGGTGGCTCATGCCTGTAATCCCAGCACTTTGGGAGGCTGAGGTGGACAGATTAGATCACCTGCAGTCAGGAGTTCAAGACCAACTTGGCCAATATGGCGAAAC
>NW_012107585.1:9013156-9015402 GCF_000951045.1 Mandrillus leucophaeus | reverse complement strand
GGGAGATTTTGTAAAGTGCCTGGTGCTTAGTAAGTGCTCAAGAAATACTACATTTCAGATTCATTGAGTTAAGTAGACTTTTGAGGTAGCATACTTTCTTTTTTTTTTTTTTTTTTTTTGAGATGGAGTCTACTAGCTCTGTTGTCCAGGCTGGAGTGCAGTAGTGTGGTACTGGCTCACTGCAACCTCTGTCTCCTGGGTTCAAGCTATTCTCCTGCCTCAGCCTCCTGTGTAGCTGGGATTATAGGTGCGTACCACGCCTGGCTAATTTTTGTATTTTCAGTAGAGACGGGGTTCTCACCATGTTGGCCAGCCTGGTCTTGAACTCCTGACCCCAAATGATCCTCCTGCCTTGGCCTCCCAAAGTGTTGGAATTACAGGCATGAGCCACTGTGCCCAGCCTTGAGGTAGCACACTTGAAATAAAAAAGTAGATTATGTCCCAAGCAGTTGACCTGAAAACTGCCTTGGACTGACATTTGTTAGTTCTCTTCACCCTTTGCAAAAAACATGAGTTTTTTTGAGTTTAAATTGAGCTTCCTTCTGGTGTGTTTGGTTTTTTAACCACCAAAAATTTAACAAATTTGATAACCTGTCAAGTGTAAGTTCAGAAAGCACTTTGGTCTTATTGGTGACTTGGGGGTTATTTGATAATATAAATATAGGCTGTTTTTCTAAAAGTTATTGCCAGTATCCTCCAAATAATTGCCCCTTCAAATGTTTCATCTAAAGGTGATGGCCTGTGGGCAGAACCACGTGCGGGAAGTACCTGCCAGTGGGCGTTAGGAGATGTATGGGGGGCCTGTGATAGCCAATCAAAAACTGTCCCCTTCTAACCCAGAAAAGCCACATGCTTTGCTGGACGCTGCTTGAAATCTGAACTCTGCACCTAAATATGTGGTAAAATTAGACACTTTTGTCACTTTAATTTTTAGATTATCTCAGAAGTTTTCACTAGATTTCAATGTGCCACTTGTGCTATGAGTATTTAAGAAGCTTTAAAAAATAAATGCACACCCGTAGCCTTTTAGGATTCAGACAGGTAGATTATATTTACCTGTCATGGGGGATCATGTATGGTTGACAGTTGCAGGTTTGATTAAATCCACTATGTTGCGCAAATTTTGCTGGAAATAATTTCCCGCCCTGCCAAGAGCTCTATGGTAGTTTGATAATAAACTACTACCCCAGTATTATTAGAAACTGTGTTACTAAGTCTTTTCTGCCTGATTTGTGCTTTATTTCCATAGACCTCTCAGATATGTGAGGAATCAAGCCATAAATGTGCATTTGCTGGACATTATATACCGTGTCATCTCTATGACTACAGATTTCAAGGATAATTTTTACATCTAACAATTTCACTGTAACAGTGACTGATAATGTGAAAAATGTGCTTTATACAGTGCTGCTGGTGGATAGACAAGTGCTTGCTGCAGTTGTTTCTGAATCTAGACAGATGCTGGCGTCGTGAAGCTGTAAGCTCTGCGGGAGCAGGGACCATCTCTTTCTTGCACTACGGGCACTCAATAAATACTCGTGGCTGTGAACTGGCGTGTGGCCTTCGTGTGTTTATTTATGCTAGTTGGCTGCGGGAGCGGGTTGTTGGTGATTTTAAGTCACAGGCATAGAGAAGTCCTTGAGTTACGGGTTCAGGGGCGTCCATCCAGGAGTACAGTTCCCGCTGGGGCTCTGTGGGCTCCGCAGATCTTTCTGGATGGATCCTAGGGCACCTCTTGGTGGAGGGAAGGAGCTGAGGCGTTCTAAGTGATGATGGGACGCCTTGGTCCTCCTCTGCCTAGTCATGGTCAGGGGCACCTGGAGGCGAGTCGGAACGATGGCCTTCCTGGCCCGTTCGGCTGGGTTCTGCCGTGACCACAGGAGGTGAGCAGCCGTCAGGGGCTCGGCCTCCCCGGCTCCATCTGGAGTCATCTAGGCCGCCTTAATTTTAGCTTGTCCTCTCCAGGGGAGCACCGCCGGTTCCTCAGCCTTATAAGGCGATAAGAAGGGATGGGTCGCCCATCACTAAGTTTTAGGTGTGCCCTCTTTAGTTCCATGACTTCAGATTTTGCCAAACAAGTCCACCCTGGCTCAACCTAACGTTTTTAAACACCTCATGTTTTTAAGGAATGTCACCAGACGCCCCCCCACTGGGGGCTCTTCCCATTGGAGAGCCCTGTCGTGCCAGATCATCGGGATTAAGCTGTTCGTGATCCTCTTCCAGCTACTCCCTGAGGTGGGAACCGG
>NW_012107585.1:9009438-9010214 GCF_000951045.1 Mandrillus leucophaeus | reverse complement strand
TTCAGTAGAGATGGTGTTTCACCACGTTGGCCAGGCTGGTCTCAAACTCCTGAACTCATGTGATCCGCCTGCCTCGGCCCCCCAAAGTGCTGGGATTACAGGCGGGAGCCACCACACCCGGCCTATTCTTGGTATTCTTTATTCTTGGTTTTCTAGCCTTTGAAAAAAAAATTTAGTCTTGGTAAATAAAATGTTCATTTTAATCAAGCTCCAGTACAGCTTGTGTCAAGATCTAGTAAGACCCCCTTTAATGTGTTCCTGGATATGACATTAAAAACTAACTTGAAAATTGTTAGGATATTTCCTTGTTCCCTACTTTTATTGTAAAGTCTACTATATTCTTAAGAATAAAAAAATGCCATTTCAGAAGAGATGATAGTTTTATCTTGCCAAGGAATTATCTTCTTAGTAGCCTACATTGGCTTATTCCAAAAAGCGTTAAGCTCCATCAAAACATCTTCTGTGCCTCTCTCTCAGAAAGCACATGCTTTGATATCTGAAGTGTATAATAGATTGGAACTATCAGTCACTTATTTTTTTAAAAATTATTCTTTTGTTCTTCATAGCTGTGAAGAGGGAAACCAAGGAAAATTCTTTCTGCTATCTTTCTCTTTGGTAATGCTTGTCTTATGAACACTCAACTGAAAAAACACTCCACCTAAAAGTAGGAAAGATGGCAATTCTAAATAGCAGCTATTATCCCGAGGGTAAACTATTTTTGTTGTTGGCTTCGGGCTGTGCTGCAAGTATTAATAGTTTAAAAAAAAAAAAAAAAA
>NW_012107585.1:8994006-9006311 GCF_000951045.1 Mandrillus leucophaeus | reverse complement strand
GGGCTGGAGGAGGGAGCGGAGACCCGGGCAGGGAGGAGGGTGTGGCGTGCGGGAACCCCGCTCGGGAGATGGCCTCAGTGAGTCGCCGGCCCCGGATTCGTGCCCGAAACGCTGATTTCCGAATTTCCGTCGGTCGCGGCCGCATGGGGGACCCCCGCCAGGGACAAGTGTCATAGCGGTCGGGGGGCAGGCGTGGGCAGTGCCGGTGCCAGGGCGAGGAAGGGGCTGTCGGCAGGAAACGGAGGTGAGCCCCCTGGCCCGCCGCCTCTGCTTCCCGCCTCCAGCTCAACGTCCCCAGGCCCGGGCCGTGACCTCTGCGTGTCGGGGGCCCAGGGTTGGGGTGTGGCCCGTCTCCATCCTCAGTGCCCCCTTCCTGTTGTTATGGGGGTGCCGCCTCTGTCTTCTTCACACCCCGAATCCTTTCTTATCCGTGGGAGGGCTGATCGGGGGGGCTTGGGGAGAGGGAAAGTTCAGTGTCCCCCGCCCCAGTGTGCACTGACTCCCCGCAAGAAATCCCAAACGACCAGTCCAGGTGAACATAGTGCGTGCGGTGCAAATGTCATTTCAAGGCAAGTCCTCCAGGCTTGTCCCCTTTCCACCGACTTGCTCCTGCAGGCATCCTGCACTCCTCTCCCTCCCTCTGAAGTGTGGGCTGGGCGCCTCTGCAAACACCCTGGCCTACCTGCCTCCCCCACCCAGAATCTGGATTCTTCAAAGGAGACCTCACTGCAACATCTGTCTTTGTTCACGACCAGCTCTCTCCCCGGCCCCCATCTGGGAGTCACCAGAGCTGCT
The DNA here is from genome assembly GCF_000951045.1 of Mandrillus leucophaeus. Classification (NCBI taxonomy): domain Eukaryota; kingdom Metazoa; phylum Chordata; class Mammalia; order Primates; family Cercopithecidae; genus Mandrillus; species Mandrillus leucophaeus. Next base: position 9,005,516 of record NW_012107585.1, on the reverse strand, counting down.
GATAGACCCCCCACTTCTGGAGGGAAGGCAGTAAGTGCTCCCCTTCATCTGAATCTTCTCTGACACCCATCCCCCAGACTCCTCTCTGCTCTGAACTCCCACTGCCTGCTATCTGTATCTCCTGTGTAACTCTTATCGACGTCTGCCTTATTTTATAGTTACTTTTCCATCTGCCTTATCTCCCCTGCTGGACGGTGAGCTCCAGGGCTGGAGTTGATTCATCTCTGGTCCCCTGCTCTGGTCAGTACCCTGCGTGCAGTCAGTGTCTCCGTGGAGCAGAAGGCCCTTCCAAGGCTTGCCTCTGGAACCCTAGCTTTTCTGGTTCCTGGACTGTTGCTGTTAAATTATTTTTCTTCCGTGAAGAGACTGTATTCTGTGGTTGGAATGGACTTCCAGCCCTCTCCCACTGCAGAGAGAAACACAGTGAGCTAGGAAGGACTGTTGTTCTTGTAAGGAGTGGCTTGCCAAGTGAACAGGACAGTACATCCTCTGCCCTGAAGATGGCCAGGCACAGACTCTAGATTCTCTGGGTAGTGAGTGTTGAATGGGCCATTCTCTCTCCTGGCCTTCTCCAGCTGCTCAGGCATGGGAGGCAGTAGGGGAGAGAAGGGGACTGCGGGAAAGGGGAGAAGGGGACTGGGGTTCCAGGCCTGGCTTTTCCCCATAACTTGCTGTAGGAGCTTAACTACGTCGCTTGATTTCTCTTGGTTGTGGTTGCACCTTATGGAATCTGAAAGAATTCCTTTGCGTATCTAAGGCCCTTTGGGATCTGGGTCCTGTCTACCTTTTCTGCCTCCTCTGCTAGTATTTCATTCATACTCTAAGCTGCAGTCCTCTCAGGCTACCTAGAGGCTTTCAAAGACTTGGTGCTCCCTTGCCCTCCATCTCCCCAGGTACCTTCAACTCTTCACTGGTTGAGACCCAGTCTTGGCCTTCACAGGCGGAACTGGTCCCCCATCTGATTTTCGAACCACCCTAGTCTGACTTGCCTGCCACACAGGATGGCCCTTATCTATTTACATGTGCCCCCCACTAGACCGTGAGCTCCTGGGCGGTCAATGCTGCTTCATGTTTCTCTGCGTCCCCAATGCTTCGCTGCACACTAAGGCACTTAGGAAAATAGTGAGAGGGTTGGCATAGATGAGCACTGATAGCCCTTCTTGTCCAGAGTCGATTGCTTATACATTCTCTGTTATGGGGACCCATTGCCTTCTTTCGTGTCTAGAGGCCTGTTTTAACACCAAGTAGATAGATGCTCTCCTAACCAGCCCATCCAGTTAGTCTTTCCAACTTGGTCTTCGAGAAGACCAGTCACAGAGGATGTGCAGTTATCTGTAGAGATTAGCAGAGGAAACGTCTGGTACTTCGAGATCACTGCCTTGCTGTTTACGGAAAAGATGTTGGGGGCCATGTGCTCTTTAAAGTAAACGTAGTGGTATTGCTCCAGTGTCTTTGGCCATAGGCAGGAGGAGCCGCTGCTTATGACCGCAAGGTCAATCCAAAATGAGCCATTGGGTTCTTGTATGCCAGTTCTCAACTTTGCTTAGATGAGATCAATCCCTTTGCAGATAGTCACCCTGAAAGCTGCTTAACAGGACTCCCTGCCTCCAAACACAGATGCAGATAAGTGGTCTTTGCCCAGCTTCTCTGTAGGTCATTTGGTTGATGTTTATTAAGCTTTTACTGGGTACCCTGGAATGTTATCAAATAGAGCCATGGCAAATCCTCATCTGGTTTACTCTAAAACCATAATCTGAGGCATTTCCCCCTTTTCTAAAGGCTTTCTACAGTGACCCATATTAAAAATTTCTTTTAGAATTTAGGGCCAGGCAAACTTTTCCTTCCCCCAGGAAACTAGGTTGCTTTCTCCTTTGATAATGAAAAGGAAAGTGGGGAAGGAAAACATGTTTTGTTTGTATACTTTGCACCATGCAGTGTGTGCTTGGGCCTCCCTGACACACCCTGCAGGGTAGGTTGTATTCTGCTGCTTTTTTTCCAGAGAAAGAAGTTAAGACACACAGAGAGGTCAGCTAACTTGCCCAAGTTTCCCTGGATTTGTACTCAGTTCTGCTTCTTTGCCACACTATGTGTGGCTCTTTCTATACCACACTATCTTTCCAACTGATTATGTTTCTCCTCTTCTCCTTGGCTTCCAGGCTGCTCAGCACACAATGTGATATTCTGTCTAGCAACTATATTCACTTGCCCTCAACATCAGCATATTTATTTCTGGACTCTTTTTTCTGTGTGTGTGTTTATGTGTAAATCTCTCTCTATATGCTCTTTATAAAGTTATCACAAAAGGTTTCTGGAAAACTGTATGGGTAAGAGAATTGAATATAGTAAGTAACATTGCTTGCTGGGCATGGTGGTGTGCACCTGCAGCTGAGGTGGGAGGATCCCTTTAGCCTAGGAGTGTGAGGCTGCAGTGAGTTATATAAGCTTGTGCCAGTGCACTCCAGCCTGGGCAGCAGAGTGAGACCCTGTCTCTAAAAGAAAAAATAAATAAAAATAAAAAGGTAACATTGTACCTAACACACTAACTCACAGTGTGGTTAGGGAGATGAGTCCACAGGTAACAAAAGGTATGTGTGATAAGAGTTGTTGAAGGTAGAGGTCAGAGGGGTAGATGCCCTTTCTGGGTAAGGCAGTCAGGGTTGACTTCCTGAAAGAAGTGGGACTTGAAGGAAGCCTTGAAGAATGGGTAGTTTTGATAGTCCACAGCAACTGTAAAGGTGTGTAGGACTTACATTCTAAAATCTGTGGTTATCGTGATGGCCCTGCAAGACAGGTCTTCTGGTGGGAAAGGAGAGAATTGGTCCAGATACTAAAGTGGGGAGCCTGGTGATGCCTTCTTCAAATCTTGTGTATCCTTGATGGAGGATCCCAGAACACTGGAGCTGGGAGGGCCTGCACCCTATTGAGGATGAGAGGCAGAGGCTGGAAGAATAGAAGTGATCTGGGCAAGACCTCTCTGCTAGCCTGGAACCCAAGTCCCTGATTACCAGTTTCGTGTTCTTGTTTTAAAGTGACAGCTCTGTACGTGGGTCCTTGATTCCTGTAAAATGAGTATGGAGTACTGACCTCCTCACGCCCAGTCTGGCAACACCAGGGCAAACCTCTGCTAAACATTTATGGTCAAACACATGACGAGTGCTGTTAGGAGGGGCATGCTGGCATTTGCTTAAATTACTCTTTTTTTTTTTAACTTTTATTTTTTAAAAAATTATTATTTTTAGATGGAGTTTCGCTCTTGTTGCCGAGGCTGGAGTGCAATGGTGTGATCTTGGCTCACTGCAACCTCCGTCTCCCAGGTTCAAGCGATTATCCTACCTCAACCTCCCAAGTAGCTGGGATTACAGGCGCCCACCACCATGCCCGGCTAATTTTTGTATTTTTAGTAGAGACAGGTTTTCGCCATGTTGGCCAGGCTGATCTTGAACTCCTGACCTCAGGTGATCTGCCCTGAGCCTCCCAAAGTGCTGGGATTACAGGCGTGAGGCACCGCGTCCAGCTGTTAACTTTTAAGTTCAGGGATACAAGTGCAGGTTTGTTGCATCGGTAGACTTGTGTCATGAAGGCTTGTTATACAGATCATTTTGTCACTCAGGTACTAGTACCCATTAGTACCTAAACCTAGTACCCATTAGTTATTTTTCCTGATCCTTTCCCTCCTCCCACCCTTCACCCTCCAATAGGTCCCAGTGTGTGTTGCCCTCCTCTGTGTGTCCATATGTTCTCACCTTTAGCTCCCACTTTAGCTCCCACTTATAAGTGAGAACTTGTGGTGTTTGGTTTTCTGTTCCTTCATTAGTTTGCTAAGAATAATGGCCTCCAATTGCATCCATGTTCTGCAAAGGACATGATCTCATTCTTTTTTATGACTATATAGTATTCTATACTATGTGTATATATACCACATTTTCTTTTCCAGTTTACCATTGATGGGGCATTTAGGTTGATTCTATGTCTTTGCTATTGCAAATAGCGCTTCAGTGAACATACGCATGCCTGTATCTTTATGATAGAATGATATTTTTAGTAGAGACGATGTCTTGCTGTGTTGCCCAGACTGGTCTGGAACTCCCAGGTTCAAGCAGTCCTCTTGCCTGGGCCTCTCTAAGTGTTGGGATTACAGGTGTAAGCCATTGCACCTGGTCAAATTATATTAACAACTGCCCTTGCCAGAGGACACAGGAAATAAACTAACAGGCAGGGTTCCAGTAATAGACAAATCAAAAACCCAAGACAGCCTTGGAGAGAGAGCCTGGAAAGATGAGTTTCACACTCTCCTTGTTGAAGTTCCCCATCCTTCACAAAGCTTTTCCTTGAGTGCCCTTGCCCCTGCAGTCCCTTATCTCTATTGTGGAAAGGGGTCTTATTAAGACCCGGCTAGTCAGAAAGATCAGAGGTCATGATCAGGGACGTCAGTGGGAGTCATGGGTCCAGGGAAAAGGCAGAGTGTTATCAGAGCAGCGGGAGGACCCAAGAGACCTTGAGGCTGATTCCAGTCTTGGAGCAGAAGCTGACAGCTCAGACTCCTTGTTGGGTGTGAACATGCCAACCTGCAGCCTTAGGAGCACATGACTGCAGGCTGGAATAGCTCTGTCTGAGGAAAGTATATCCTGACTATGCATACATGTATGCATAGTCATTTGATTCATATTTTTGGCCATAGTTAGGTTCTTTTTTTTTCTTATTTTTTGAGACAGGGTCTCTCTCTGTCTCCCAGGCTGGAGTGCAGTGGCGTAATCATTGCTCACTGCAGCCTCAAACTCCTGGGCCGAATGATCCTCCTGCCTCAGCCTCCTGAGTAGCTGGGACTACAGACATGTGCACCACGCTGGCTAACATAGTTATGTTCTATAAAGTCCCGCTTAAAACACTGAGTTAGTGAACACTGAACCACTGCTCTTAGGGAAAACACAGGATTAGGCTTCTTTGAGCCTGTGGGCACAACATTTTCTTTAACCAATCCATATGTAATCTTATGTTGTATGTTTCTGTTGAAAGAGGTCTGGCGCGGTGGCTCATGCCTGTAATCCCAGCACTTTGGGAGGCCAAGGTGAGTGGATAATGAGGTCAAGAGATCGAGACCATCCTGGTCAACATGGTGAAACCCCATCTCTACTAAAAATACAAAAGTTAGCTGGGTGTGATGGCGTGCATCTGTAGTCTCAGCTACTCAGGAGGCTGAGGCAGGAGAATTGCTTGAACCCAGGAGGTGGAGGTTGCAGTGAGCCGAGATCGTGCCACTGCACTCTGGCCTGGCGACAGAGTGAGACTCTGTCTCAAAACAACAACAATAAAGACACCCTACTTAATATGTATTATTGATTCATTAACATTAAACTCCTGGCCATCAACACTGTGACTCATGCCTGAATGAAGCTTCTCTAACATACAGATTTTCTCTGCATGTCATAACCATCTTGCACCCAAGAACTAGACTGCACCTCAGCACTATGATTGGGGGCCATTCCAAACAGCAAAATCACCAACACAGAGCACACAAGTGCCAAAAATATGGCACTGGACAGACCACAAAAAGGACCCTTGTTTCCATTAGGAGAGCTGAGATGGGAAGATAATGTCCCCTCCTTCAACCTCAGCAGGGAATGTGCCATCAGGCAACTTAAATTTTTTGCCAGTCTGCACAGATTTGAAAATGAATTTGAAAGCACCATGAGCATTGATTTTGGGGCTATAGATACATTTTAGTGAGTAGGTTAATTCACAAATATGGAATCCGTGGATAGTGAGGATCTGCCACCTTTGGCCTCATGTCAGCCCCCATGGTGTATCCAGCCTAGCTCAGGGCACCATGCTGATGGTACTTAATGGATGAAGGCTGGAGCTGCGGGATGAGGCTGTGGGCAGATTCTTGTGTTTGCTTGTCTTAGGTGCGAGAGAAAGACAAGCTGTCCTCCCTCAGCCCTCCTGTAGCTTCTTCTAGAAGGGCTGCTGCCAGCAGAATGGTGCCCATCTCTCTCTGCTCAGGTCTACAGGTAGGAGGGACTCTGTACTTTCATGCCGAGGGTTCTGGCGGCAGCCCTGCAACAGACTTGGCCTTTCTTAAGAGGAGCTGAGACCAATCCTTCGCCCAAAGGAATAATCCTCTTACGGAGGTGTTTCAGGCCAAGGTGGGGGGTTCCTGGGGCCCCCATGCCTCAAATTGTGGCCTTCTTATGCCTGGGCTCTCTCAGAGGAACCTTTCCCAAGTCTTTTGCCTATTGTGTGCCCTCTTAAGAATTGGTACCTAAGTCATACAGATTATTACTGTTTCTCCTCTGCAGAGCTGTTTATTTCCGTTTGAGAGGTGATTCCTGGGGAGGGCCTGAATTTTATCTTTTGGCAGCTGGGGGGCTTCCCTCTCAAGTCTGAGGCACAGGCTGTGCCATGGAGCAGGGCTGTGCACTTTGCTTCTTTTTTTTTTTTTTGAGAGGGAGTCTTGCACTGTCACCCAGGCTGGAGTGCAGTGGCATGATCTCGGCTCACTGCAAGCTCCGCCTCCCGGGTTCACACCATTCTCCTGCCTCAGCCTCCCGAGTAGCTGGGACTACAGGTGCCCGCCACCTCGCCCAGCTAATTTTTTGTATTTTTAGTAAAGATGGGTTTCACCGTGTTAGCCAGGATGATCTCTATCTCCTGACCTCATGATCCGCCCGCCTCGGCCTCCCAAAGTGCTAGGATTACAGGCGTGAGCCACCGCTCCCGGCCCGCACTTTGCTTCCGTTGTCCTCCTGGGATTAGAATCAGGCCCTTCGGCCTCCTGGCCCCTTAGGGAGGGCTCACTGGGCACCAGTGTCCTGCATGAGGTCGTGAGCCTGTGGGGGGCCTGGTTGTGGTACTGCTGGCCTCCACCCTCTGCTGTCTCTCTAGACAGCCCCATGGAGGAAGGGAGGGAGGGGGGAGGGGGATAGGGATGTGTGTGTCAGGGTAGAAATAGGTGGCCATTCCCAGCTTCCATCAGTGGCGTGAGGTTGTCTGACAGGCAGGGCTTCCCCGCAGGTGTGGATGCGTGGTTAACGCTGGCTTGGCCATGGTGCTCTGGAGAACAGGAGGACAATCTCTCTCTCACACTGAAGGGCCCATTTAATTGCTTTCCTTGGTACTTTATAACAGTTGACTTTTCACTTGCTTTTTTTTTTTTTTTTCATAAGAGGGAGAAAAACTCAACATTTTTTGCAAATAGAATTTTTCCCATGTGGGTAATCACACTGGAAAGAAGCATTTAAATCCCTTGAAAACCACACATAAGTGAGGCTCACAGAGCAGGGGGAACATTCAGTCAGCAGGGGTGGCCAGACGTGGAGGCACTTCAGCGGGTTATCATGTAAGGAAACAATTATTCCACATTTATTTTGGATTTGCTTGTTGCAGCATATTTCAATTAGTTCGTCAATGTTGTGCATCTGACAGGCCAAACGTTTATTGTGGTTGAACCATCTGGGAGGTGGGAGGCCTGCAGCCTTCCCCGTGGCAGTCAGGAACTACTAGTTTAAAGAAAATTTGTTTGATGTGTTTAAGAAGCCAACACTGAAACACCATTAATAACAAAATCCTCAATAATTCTGAAAGCACTCTCACCTATTTCGCCATCAATTGGGCATGCATCACCCGAGACTTCATTCTTCCCCTAAGCGGGACATTTTCCAATATGCTGAAGCAAAGTTTTGAAATGGCTTACTTAATTGGTCCAGAGCACGATTTGTATTAACCCAGCAAGGAAAATAGCTCACTAATTTATATTTGAGTGTGAAGTAGCTTATGCATTTGCTGCTGGGAGTAGCAAGGGATGCGTTTAGTGGATTCTTGCCATTAGTATGCAGCTGAGCTCCTGTCCTGTACTGTGATAGAGAGTGTTAGTTTGATTTCAGTTCCCAGCCTTGGGTGACTCACCAAAGCATTGTGAGTTCACGGTAATGACTGCTGACCGGTGCAATTTGTTGTGCACTCTTTTATAGTACCTGATTTCACCCATTTTTCATTTTACCTCAGTTATTCCTCCCCACCACACCCCCGCTAAAAGTTCTCTTTCCTGAGGAATGTTCTGTCTGACTTTCCAGCAGAGAGGATAAAGGAATTTAGAATCAAACAAATAGGAGAGCCAGAAGGAGCATTGGAAAAAACCGAGCCCAAGGGTTTGACCTTTCCACAAAGAGGAATGACTTTCCATTTCCCTGAAACCCTAAGATCACAGGGCTGGGTGTAGGGTGTTGGCGGTGGAGCGGGATTAAGACTCAAGGACACAGCTAGTGAACTGGAGGCCGGCTTATAAAATCTGGGACGTGCAGCTCACTCAGGTTTGTCTTGGTGGCCTGGGAGCTGTAGGACTGGAGTTTGCAGGGTTCGGGCCAGTGGCTCCCATACCATACCCAGCCTTATCGACTCTGTGTTATGGGCTTTTCTGGTGCTTAAGATTCCTGCTCCAGGAGACGGCTGCTCTTCCCTCTCCTGGGAAGCCTCCAAACCAGAGGCATCCCTGGTCTATCCCAGCTGCTTCTCAGGCTGAGGGGATCTCAGCTATTTGTGTTTGAGTTGCTGGTGCCAGGCGCAGTGGTATGGTGGTGATCCAGTGTCTGTGGATTGTTCTTGCAGTGGCAGTGGCTGGAGGTACAGAGAGGAGGGGCCTTTCCCGCTTACCCACCTTTTATCTAAGACACCACAGTGCATGGCATACTTCTGCCCATTGTGCTTCACAGGACTCTCACAAATGTTGCTGTGCCCATTTTACAGGTGAGGAAGCTGAGACTCAGAGAAGTCATGGTGTGGCCCCCAGTGCTTTCATTTGTTGTGTCTCACAGATGGGGACCCTAAGACTCAGAGACCTCATGACTTAGGCCTCACCGCACAGGGAGTTAACTGCTGACTGGACTCTAGACCTGATCCCTCATGTTCATGCTTGTATTCGGTCATGTTCTGTTACACAGCCTGTGCTGTTGTTTTAAAACATCAGTATTTCCTGATCTGGTTGAGTTTAAGCAGTACAAAGTACCTTTCCATTTGGGTTTGTGTGGGGTTTTTTTTTTTTTTTCCTTTTCTTTTTTCCAAGAGGAAAACAGAATTCCTCTTCTGTTTGTTCCTTTTCAAAGAGGCCAAACGGATGCATGGACTTACAGCAGATTCACCAAGACAGGATTGCATGCTCTAGGATCACATCTGTTTATGTGACTTTGAGGCCAAATTCGGACCTACTTGTGAAGTTGTCCAGGCATGCACCTGTAGGCTGGAGGTTAGAGAGCAGGAGTGGGGTCTAGCTAGGCCTCTGGGGTGTGGTCCTGGGGGGTTTAGGAGTCTTACTTGAGAGTTGCTGCCTTTTTCTCCCTTTAAGGGAGAACGACGTTCAGACTGCCTGGGTGACAGCTGGTCAAGCAGATCCCTGTTTATGGCCTCCTTTCTGTTAGGGGGTGGGGCAGGGGATTTTTAAAAGAAGAGCAGAGTTCCTAGCAGCTTGTCCTGGAGGAGGGGCCTCGCTCACCTTCAGCCAGGGCCAGCTTAGTCTCCATCTTTCCCTGTGCCTGCTCACTTTTGCTCTTTCCTTGTTCTCTGACTCATTAAAGAAGGAGCAGGGGCCCAGAGCTGACCTCAGGATAGGGCAACAGGAAGCCAGGTTGGGGAGGAGGAGGCTGGAACTCGTGGCTGCGTCCTCTGGGGATGCCCGCCTTCCTTGCTGTCTCTGTGCTCTTCTGGGCTGAAGGAGCAGAAGGGCCTGTGGCCAGTGGGCTAAGAGGATTAAGAGGTTATGCAGGTGGGCCCAGTGTGGGAATCTCTGACTTGGGTCCCCTGAGCAGGAGTCATAGGGCCTGCGTTCCCCGGGGGCCTAAGAGGGCATGTCCGGAGCAGCTGAACCTGGGTTCTTCATCTAGATAGAGACACATCCCTTGAACTTCTCAGACCATCTAGAATTAGACCTGCATTGCTGTCCTCTTGATTTAGCTCCCAGGGCCTGGGTGTCCCAGCCAGCTGGTGGGGTGCCTGGGGACACTCAATTATCCCTTTTTACGTTCCCTCAGGTTGCCTAACTTGGTTCTAAATTTGAAAGAGGGATTTAATTAAATCTCTGGATGAAAGAAAACTTGGGGGAGGTGGTCTGTGGGGACGGGGTGATAGTAAGTCATACCTGGAAAAGTAGAAGTGGACTACTTGGCCTCTGGGATGGCCAGGATTCCCCCAAAAAGCAAACAGTGAGGTCTCAGGGCTGGGCCTTCCTGCTCGCCAGGTGGTGGATTGCCAGTTTATTCCTACTCTCACTATAGTCTTGCCTAGGTGCTTGGAATAACCCAGAAGGATTCCAAGTTTCTGGCCATGTTAAGGCTGGAGATGCAGAGAGAAAATGCAGTAGATTCCAGCAGATGTGGTGTGTGGGAGAGGACAGGAAGGGTCTCTGGAAGCCCAGTGGAAAAAGAGAGGCACCAGATGAGGCTTCGGACAGAACAGGAAAGAAGGCAGAGATGTGCGATTGTCTGTTTTTTTTTTTTGTTTTTTTTGTTTTTTTTTGGAGAGAGAATCTCGCATTGTCGCCCAGGCTGGAGTGCAGTGGTGCGATCTCGGCTCTCTGCAAGCTCCGCCTCCCGGGTTCACGCCATTCTCCTGCCTCAGCCTCCCGAGTAGCTGGGACTACACTGGGACTACAGGTGCCCGCCGCCACGCCCAGCTAATTTTTTTGTATTTTTAGTAGAGATGTGGTTTCACTGTGTTAGCCAGGATCTCGATCTCCTGACCTCGTGATCCACCTGCCTCAGCCTCCCAAAGTGCTGGGATTACAGGTGTGAGCCACCATGCCCAGCCAATGATTGTCTGTTTTTAAAAATTGAGGTGAATTTACACATGATATGAAATTAAACATTTTATTTATTTATTTATTTTTGAGACAGGATCTCACTCTCTCACCCAGGCTGGGGTACAGTAGCACAATCGTAGCTCACTACAACCTCAACCACTTGGGCTCAAGGGATCCTCCTGCCTCAGCCTCCCAAGTAGCTGGGACTACAGGCTTGCATCACAGTGCCTGGCTAATTGCCTAATTTTTTGTAGAGGCAGGGTCTTGCTATATTGCCCAGGCTGGTCTTGACCTCCTGGCTTCAAGTGATCCTCCTGCCTGGGCCTCTCAAAGTGCTATGATTACAGATGTGAACCACTGTGCCCATCCTATAAAATTAAAAGTATTTTAATTTGAAAATTAAAATTTAATTTTATAAAATTAAAAGTATTTTTAAAGTATATAATTCAGTGTTATATAGTATATTCACAACAGTGTGCACCCATTGGCTCTATCGAATTCCAGAACACTTTCATCACTCCAGAAGGAAACCCTACACCCATGGGCAGTCACTCCCCATTCTTCCCTCTCCCAGCCCCCTGGCAACAACTCATCTACTTTCTGTTTCTATTGATTTACCTATTCTGAACATTTCATATACATGGAATCATATAATGTTTGGCTTTTTTTGTTTTTTTTGTTTTTTTTGAGACGGAGTCTCACTCTGTGGCCCAGGCTGGAGTGCAGT
>NW_012107585.1:8988345-8989746 GCF_000951045.1 Mandrillus leucophaeus | reverse complement strand
TTCATTTGTCCATTTATAGACATTTAGGTGTTTCTGGGCCAGTAAATTTTGACTTTGGTTTGCCTCTGGATGAGAAACAACAAAAGACAACTGAACTAGGAGGGTTTAGGGCCATCAGTTGTCCCATTTCCAAGGTAAGTGACCATTGATAGTTGCATCTTTCTTTTTTTTCTTTCCTCCTCCTCCTCCTCCTTCTTATTCTTCCTCTTCTTCCCCTTCCCCTTCCCCTTCTTCTTCTTTTTTTTTTTTTGAGACAGAATCTCGCTCTGTCACCCAGGCTGGAGTACAGTGGCGTGAACTTGGCTCACTGCAGCCTCCACCTCCCAGGTTCAAGCGATTTTCTTGCCTCAGCCTCCTGAGTAGCTGGGACTACAGGCGCGCACCACCACGTCCCACTAATTTTTGTATTTTTAATGGAGATGGGGTTTTACTATGTTCTCCAGGCTGGTCTTAAATTCTTGGCCTCAAGTGATCTGCCTGCCTCGGCCTCCCAAAGTGCTGGGACTATAGGTGTGAGCCACTGCGCCCAGCCACAAGAGCACCTTTCTGTGCCTTGGTTCCAATACCCACCTGGTGACAGTAGCAGTGGTCCCTCTCAAGGCTGCTGTGTGGATTCAGAGAGACTGGCTGGGAGGGTGGCTTTATGATCTATCAAGTACAATCATGAGCTGCTGTTGTCCTGGTCAGGCACAGAGCAAGTATTCATCAGTCATGGGTAGGAAGGTTGGTAAGACACAGCCTTCTTCTGCCCACCTGGGCCTTCTGTGGTCTGGAAGGAGCCAGAGAGGCTCACCTGTGACTCTGTCTGCCAGAGGGCCCCCTTTCCTGCAGAGGTTCTGGGGCCAGCTCCAGGAAAAGGTGGCGGGTAAGTGTCCTGGCTCTCGGTGGCCTTTGGAATGTGTGCTGACTCCTAGCAGATAGTAGCAGGGAAGGCACAGGGCACATGGCCTCCTGTAGTTCTGTCCTCTTGGTCGGCCTTTTTGGTGCTCCAGGAAATGAATCCAGGAGGATGACATGGGCAACCTCCTGGGTGGCTGACTCAGATCAGAAAGTCAGTCTGGCATTCACAAAGTCACACTTGCCCTCATTAGGCTAATTAGCTTTCGATGAGAAAGTGCTCCATGAGCAAGTGACTTAGGAAATCCATTTTCAGGCCAGGGTCAATTTTGTGTGCAGTGGTGCCTACGATGCTGTGCTGTACATTTCCATATTCACCAATTTAAAGGTGCTTAATTATTATTATTATTTTTTTGAGATGGAGTCTCACTCTCTCTGGCCGGAGTGCAGTGGCGTGATCTCGGCTCACTGCAATTCCTGCCTCCTGGGTTCAAGCGATTCTTCTGCCTCAGCCTCCCAAATAGCTGGGACTACAGGCACGAGCCACCACGCCTGGCTAATTTT
>NW_012107585.1:8987632-8988295 GCF_000951045.1 Mandrillus leucophaeus | reverse complement strand
GACCTTGTGATCCGCTCACCTCGGCCTCCCAAAGTGCTGGGAGTATAGGCGTGAGCCACTGCACCCAGCATGTTTGGCCTTTTGTGTTTGGTTTCTTTCACATAACATAATGTTTTCAAGGTTCAACCATGTCATATCATGGATCAGTACTTCATTCCTTTTTTTTTGTGGTAAAATATACATAATATAAAATGTACCATTTTAAACATTTTTATTTTTGAAACAGGGTCTCTCTGTCACTTGTGCAGTGACACCAACACAGCTTACTGCAGCCTCGAACTCCTAGGCTCAAGTGATCCTCTTGCCTCAGCCTCCCAAGTAGCTGGGACTACAGGCATGCACCACCATGTCTGGATAATTTTTGTATTTTTTTGCAGAGATAGAGTTTTGCCATGTTGTCCAGGCTGGTCTTGAACTCCTGAGCTCAAGCGATCCACCCACCTCAGCCTCCCAAAGTGTTGAGATTACTGGCATGAACCATTGCACCAGCTAGCTGTCTTTTCTTTTTAAGACTGACTAATGGTTCCTTCTAGGCATACACTACATTTTCTTTCTTCATTTGTCCATTTATAGACATTTAGGTGTTTCTGGGCCAGTAAATTTTGACTTTGGTTTGCCTCTGGATGAGAAACAACAAAAGACAACTGAACTAGGAGGGTTTAG
>NW_012107585.1:8972825-8982677 GCF_000951045.1 Mandrillus leucophaeus | reverse complement strand
TTCACCGTGTTAGCCAGGATGGTCTCGGTCTCCTGACCTTGTGATCCACCCGTCTCGGCCTCCCAAAGTGCTAGGATTACAGGCTTGAGCCACCGCGCCGGGCCAATAATCATACTCTTAATCTTGTGATCTGTGTTCTAGATTACATGGAAGATAAAGTGAGGCCAAGGGGTTGATTTATTGAAGGCCACGGGGATTGAGATTGAGGGGGAGTCAGAAAGAAAAAGCAGGAGGCCCCTTTCTTTTTCTTTTTTTTTTTTTTTATCCGAAACGGGAGCCTCACACTGTCGCTCAGGCTGGAGTGCTGTGGCGCGATCTCTGCTCACTGCAAGCTCCGCCCCCTGGGTTCATGCCAATCTCCTGCCTCAGCCTCCTGAGTAGCTGGGACTACAGGTGCCCACCACCACACCCGGCTAATTTTTTTGTAGTTTTAGTAGAGGCGGGGTGTCACCGTGTTAGCCAGAATGGTCTCGATCTTCTGACCTCGTGATCCGTCTGCCTGGGCCTCCCAAAGTGCTGGGATTACAGGCGTGAGCAACTGCGCCTGGCCTGCAGGAGGCCCCTTTCTTTAATACCAAGTTAAATTTTTTATTTTTTGTTACTTTTTCTGGTTTTTATAAATGTGTTTAAAATTTTTTTTTTTTTTGAGACAGAGTCTTGCTCTCTTGCCCAGGCTGGAGTGCAGTGGTGCGATCTCGGCTCACTACAAGCTCTGCCTCCCAGGTTCATGCCATTCTCCTGCCTTAACCTCCTGAGTAGCTGGGACTACAGGTGCCCGCCACCACACCCGGCTAATTTTTTGTATTTTTAGTAGAGACAATGTTTCACCGTGTTAGCCAGGATGGTCTCCATCTGACCTCGTGATCCACCCACCTCGGCCTCCGAAAGTGCTGGGATTATAGGTGTGAGCCACTGTGCCTGGTGAAAAAATTTGTAAGTAGTATGTGTTCATGGGAAATTAACAAAGATAAGTTAAAAAATCAAATAATTAAAAAATATCCATCAGCTGATGAATGGGTAAAGAAAATGTGGAATTCAACAAAATAGTATTCAGCCATAAAAAAGAAGAAAATCCTAAACTGGGTAGGGTAGCACAGGCTTGCAATCCCAGCTACTTGGGAGGATCACTTGAGCTCAGGAGTTTGGGGCTATGGTGTGCTATGATCTCGCCTGTTAATAGCTACTGCACTCCAGCCTGGGCAGCATAGTGAGACCCTGTCTCTAAAACACCAAACAAAAAAGGAAATCTTGCCATGTGGAATAACATGGATGAACCTGTAGGACATGATGTTACATGAAATAGAACAGTCACAGAAAGACAAATGCTGCATGATCTCACTTATACAAGGTACCTAGAGTAGTCAAATTCATAGAGTCAGAGAGTGGAATGGTGGTTGCCAGGGTCTGAGGGGAGGAAGCAATGGGGAGTTAGTAATCTATGGGCATAATGTTTTAGTCAAGTGAGATGAATAAGCTCTAGGGATCTGCTATACAACATTGTACTTATAATCAACAATAACATATTTTACACTTAAGTTTTGGTAAGGGGGAGGTCATATGTTACTATGCTTATCACAATAAAATTTTTTAAACAGTCAAATGGTTTAAAAATATTTAAAATGAAAGTACATTATTCCTAGCTATAAACATGTTTTATTTTTGCTTTTTTACAAAAATGGAACCTGAACCTGCAGGTTGCAGGTTTGTTCCTGCCACTGGGAAGGGTCCCACCTTCACCCTGGATATCTTTGCTTGACTTCTGCCTTTGTGGTCTCCTAGGCTGGGTGTGGCCAGATTTAATTCAGCGTGTGTAAAGTGCTGGCTGGTGTGGGGCGTTTCCAGCTGACACACAGTGGGCACTGCTAAAGGCTGCTTTCCATGAGAATGTCTGTCCACATGGTTAGGTTCCCGGGCTAGCCCACTAACAAAACATGATCCACCACGCAGCTGAATTTCTGAGTTTTGTCCTGCTAGGCCTACCAGCTACAGCACCTGTGCTTGTTGGGGAACTTATTGAATACCAGAGGCTCACTTCATCCCACAACAACCCTCTGTAATGAACTCTGTTGTACAGATGAGAAAATAGTCCCACAGAGGCCTTACTTCCTCAAGGTCCCATGGCTAACAGATTCAAATTTAGGTCACCTGGCCCTGAGCTTTATGTTAAAGTGCTGCTTTTGATAGTTCACCACACAACAGGCCTATTTTGGAGTTAAATAGGCTTTTGGAATCTAAGCATTTTGTAAAACCTTTTTTTTTCCTTGTAAGTGGGAAAATCTGTCCCGGGCACACCCCAGAAGGAACACTTCATGTTTTCAAGACTTGAGAGGAGCCTCCCTGCAGCCTGGTTTGAAGGAGGCATTTGTGTGTGCAAAAACGGTTATGCCTGGAGGTCTTCTTGGCACTGACTCATGCGAAGCCCATTTGTCCAGGACCCTGTGGGTGACACCGCTGCAGACTCTTGCAGGAGGTGTGGAGTGGTGGTTTCCATCACATCACCAGTGTCCTGGGTGTACTCTTACCTGGTCATATGGCTCAGGGGTGGTTACTGGGCTTGGCAGAACGCCAGCACTTTCGGAGGCCAAGGCAGGCAGATCACAAGGTCAGAAGATCCAGACCATCTTGGCTAACATAGTGAAACCTCGTCTCTACTAAAAATACAAAAAATTAGCTGGGCGTGGTGGCACGTGTCTGTAACCCCAGCTACTTGGGAGACTGAGGCAGGAGAATCGCTTGAACCCAGAGGCAGAGGTTGCAGTGAGCCAAGATTGTACCACTGCACTCCAGTCTGGGCAACAGAGCGAGACTCCATCTCAAAAAACAAACAAACAAACGGATAAAGTAGCTCCTAATTGGAGATATTCCTTATCATGTTGAAATCTTTGCCTATCCCTCAGTCTCTATGTTTTTAAGAGTAGTGAGGCTGGGGCTGAATGCGGTGGCTCACACCTGTAATCCCAGCACTTGGGAGGCCAAGGTGGGCATATCACCTGAGGTCAGGAGTTCAAGATTATTCTGGCTAACATGGATCTGGGGACATAGAGATTTGGGCAAACTTTTTCGTCTACAGTGAGGGATGAGCGTGTGTGTGTGTGTGTGTGCGTGTGTGTGTGTGTGTGTGTGTTCATTAATTATGTGATGCTAAGGTTGCCTTCGGTAGTTCATCTAGATATTTTTTTTCCCCATGCCTCATGTTTCTACTTTTTCCTGTATTTTGGATTCTCCATTCGAAGGCAGGGAAAGAGGAGGAGGTTGAAGGGAAAAGTATTCTAGTCCTTTCCAAACATTATCATGAAAGGTTTATCAAGGGAGATCGAAACAGTCTCTTCTTGCCACCACCTACTGTCATCCCACAGAGTTTAAGAAAATACTCAAATTCTCTGTCTTCCATTGGCATCAGATTCACAGCCCTGCCTTTGGTGGGAAGCGACCTTGGTGCATTGGCTCCATTCCCACAGTGGACATAATTGAGGCTCTGAGCAATCGATATATTTATTCAGGGTCACACAGCCAGCAGGCCACAGAGCTGGAACTAAAATTGGATTTTCCTGACCCTACAGCCAGCATTCTTCTTCTTTCTGCTGCTCTGTACACAATGGCAGGAATGAAGTTGGCAGATGGCAGGGATTTGCCATGGAGCCATATCTGGGGCTCTTATGGGACTTGCCTCTTCCCTGCCTCTAAAATTTCAGTTTTGGCAAGTATTGGCAAGGATGTGGAGAAATTGAAACCTTCATGTGTTTCTGGTGGGAATGTCAAATGGTTGCAGCTGCTGTGGAAGACAATTTGGTGGTTCCTCAAGTGGTTAAACATAAAATCCCCATATGACATAGTAGATCCACACCTAGTTCTAGGTCTATACCCAAGAGACTTGAAAGCAGGGACTTGAACAGATACTTGTAGCTTAATATTCATAGTAGTGCTGTTCTCAACGGCCAAAAGGTGGAAACAACTCACATGTCCAGCAGTTGATGAGTGGGTAAACAGAATGTGGTCTGTTCATACGCCATACTGTTTGGTTCCACCAGACAATATGTGTCAGCATTCCATTCCTCTTTATGGCCAAATAATATTGGCCAAGTATTGAATGAACTATGGATCAACCTTGAAAACATTTTAAATGAAAGAAGTCAGACACAAAAGGACAATATTGTATAATTCTACTCATATGAGGTACCTAGAGTAGGCAAATACACAGATAGAGAAAGTAGAATAGTGGTTATCAGGGATTGGGGAAGGGAGATGGGGAATGAGTGTTTAGTGGGTACAAAGCTTCTGGTTGGGATAATGAAAATGTTCTGGAAATGGATAGTGGTGGTGGTTGTACAACATTGTGAATGTCCTTGATGCCACTAAATTTTACACTTATAAATTGTCAAAATGGTTAAAAAAGGAAAGAAAGAAAAGAACAAAAGAATGACAACAAACAAAAATTTCAGGCTTATAGGGCTGTTCATGAATACTGCTTAGAACCTCCAGTGGCTCTCGGGGCTAGACCACACCTTGCCCTGTGTTTATGGAGCGCTGGCTGTCCCAGGCGCTGCAAGAGGCAACCCCACACCTGTGGCCCAGCTGACAGCTCCTTGCTCAACAGTGTACTCGCCATGCTCTTGGGGGAGTGGAGGGGGGTGTTCCTGGCAGTTAACGGCCACGTCTGGTCCCTGCGTATGAATGACATCTGTCTCTGGAACGCTTGTGCACCTGACGTTGGGCATGTCCTTATATGGCTCTCGCTTGCTCTCAGTGAGTGGAAAGATAAATACCTTTTCAAAGAGCAGATGCCAACTGCCTGCGGTCCCTGACATCCACAGCTGCAGAGCGAGTGGGAGACAGTTCTGTCGAGGGGCAGGTGCTTCAGCCCTGGGGGAATCGGGCACTGGGTGTGCCGAGAACCCAACAGCCCTCATGCAGACAGTCTGAATGTGGAGCAGGGTTCTGCCATGGACATGCTGTGGGACCCTGAGCAGGTCACATGCTTTCTCAGAGCTTGTCTTTCCTTCCTGCCTCTGGTTGGTCCTGAGGTTTAAAGGAGAATGTATGTGAAAGGGCCCAGCACAGTTCCTGGCACCTCCCAGAGCTTGACATGCACTTGGATTCATCCTTGTGCCTGGCCCATGTGATGGTCCCTTCCAGTAAGCAGTCACAGTCGGCCCGGGGCTGCTGCTTCCGTCAGGACCTTGCACAGACACAGGCTAGGAGCTGCTCTGGAAGAGCAGTGGAAGGTGTGGCTGACTGGCAGAGTGAGGCTCTGTGATTGGGGCAAGAGTAAGGATGATGTCCTTGAGGGATTCCAGATGGAACCAGACCCTCCCTCTGCCTCCTGGAGCCTCTGCTCCTAGGGCAGGCATGCAGGGGCTTGTGTACTACCATATCTTTGTGTTAATTCCCTAGGGCTGCCATAACAACCCGCCAGAACTGGATGGCTTAAAACAATGAAAATGTATTATCTCACAGTACTGGAGGCCACACATCCAAATTTTGAGTTTCAGCAGTTTGGTTCCTTCTAGAGACCGCAAAGAGTATCTGTTCCCGGCCTCCCTCCTAGCTTCTGGTGGTTGCAGGCCATTCTTGGCATTCCTTAACTTGAAGACACATAATTCCAACCCCTGCTTAAGTTGTCACATGGTTGTCTCCCTCTGTGTCTGTCTGCCTCTGTGACTTTTATAAGGACACCAGTCATTGGATTTAGGGCTCACCCTACTCCAATGTGACCTCACCTTAACTAATGACATCTGCAGTGACCCTGTTTCCAAGTAAAGTCACATTCTGAGTTTCTGACAATGATATGAGTTTTGGGAGGACATTCTTCAACCCAGTATAATCTCCATATTTGTTGAATGAATAAATGAATGAATGAATGAATGAATGAATGAAAGCCATCCTCACACGTCTGCTCAGGTGTATTGATGTAGACTAGAAGGTGGGGATGTCTCTGGTGACCTAGGCATGTGCGGGTGGGGTCGGGGACAGCACCAGGATCATCTCCTTTTCCTGTCCAAGCCTCTCCTATTTCTGGCCTCTACACCTTAAGCCTAGCACACTGGTCACCTCCTGACTTAGCCAGTTTTTCAGGTAGAAGCAATTACATCTATTACAGGGAAAGCTGTTCTCATCTTCCTTTCTGCCCAGCATCTCAAAGCTCTTTTATTTCTCTTCCCCTTCCCCTTGGAGCCAAGAAGGACATAGGGATGGCTCTGTGATGTTGGGCAAATGAACCCTGCCCCCAACCTTAGCTTCTGTTTTCAAATGAAGGAGGCAGAGCTGGGTGTTTCCAATGGTCTTTTCCATCTATAATTATTTCTACTGTTTTACTGCTGAGATAAGTGTGGGCCAGGAAAGTGTGCCCTTCCGTCCCACACAAGGTAGGACTGAAATCCATAGGCCCTCATTTCCAGCCTGTCCCCAAATGCTCTGTGCCACCTCCTGGAAGCCCTGTGGGATTAGCATGATTCATGTGTGGTTCCCTGGGGTCCTCACTATGCCCTGTGTGTGACACATTGATTCACAAGTACTACTAGCCTGGGCGACTTACTGAGACCCCATCTCTGCAAAAAATTTCAAAAATTAGCTGGGTGTGTACCTGTAGTCCCAGCACTTTGGGAGGCCAAGGCAGGAGGATCGCTGGAGCCCAAGAATTTGAGGCTGCAGTGAGCTATGATCGTACCACTGCACTCCAGCTTGGGCAACAGAGCAAAACCTCATCTCAAAAAAAACACACGAAAAACAAAATTCACAAGTACTAGCCTGCTGTTCAGATGGTATTGCAGGAGTGTGCATGTGCATGTGTGTGTTGTTTTCCCCATCTTCCTCTGCCCTCTCTTCCTTCTGTAGGCAAGAACTCTATGCATTTTTCTGTGTCTCTGTGTTTCCCCAGTACAAGTACCCAGCACAGGGCTCATTATGCTGAGTTGTGGGCCAGCCTCAAAAACAGAGGTTAAATGTTAGGAGATCTACTAAAAGAAAAAAGGAAAAAAATACAAATAAAACAACTAATATGCTTTCAGTTGATGCCAGAAAAGCATCTGATAAAGTTCAGTATCCATTACTTTTTAATTTTTTTTAGAGAGAGGACTCCCATGTTGCCCGGGCTGGCCTTTAACTTCTGGGCTTAAGGGATTCTCCTCCCTCAGCCTCCCAAGTAGCTGGGACTACAACTGTGCGCCACCATGCCCAGCCTCATTACTCCATTATTTTTTTTTTTTGATGGAGTTTCGCTTTTGTTCCCCAGGCTGGAGTGCAATGGCAGTGATCTTGGCTCACTGCAGTCTCTGCCGCCCGGGTTCAAGCAATTCTCCTGCCTCAGCCTCCTGAGTAGCTGGAATTACAGGTGCTTACCACCACACCTGGCTGATTTTTATATTTTTAGTAAAGACGGGATTTCATCATGTTGGCCAGACTAATCTTGAATTCCTGACCTCAGGTGATACGCCCACCTTGGCCTCCCAACTGCTGGGATTACAGGCGTGAGCCACTGGCCTCAGCCTCATTACTCTTAAAAATGTAGAGACTGAGGGATAGGCAGAGATTTCAACATGATAAGGAATATCTCCCATCAGCAGCTACTTTATCCGTTTTTTGTTTTGTTTTGTTTTATTTTGTTTTTGAGATGGAGTCTTGCTCTGTTGCCCAGGCTGGAGTGCAATGGTGCGATCTTGGCTCACTGCAACCTCTGCCTCTGGGCTCACGCAATTCTCCTGCCTCAGTCTCCCAAGTAGCTGGGACTACAGACGCATGCCACCACGCCCGACTAATTTTTTGTATTTTTAGTAGAGACGGGGTTTCACCATGTTAGCCAAGATGGTCTCGATCTCCTGACCTGTGATCCGCCTCAGCCTCCCAAAGTGCTGGGATTACATGAGCCACTGCACCCGCCCCTCCTGCCTTTTTTTTTTTTTTTTTCTTGAGACAGGGTCTTGCTCTGTCACCCAGGCTGGAGTGCAGTGGCATGATTTAGCTCACTGCAACCTCCACCTCCTGTGCTCAAGTGATTCTCCCACCTCAGCCTCCTAAGTAGCTGGGACTATAGGTGCCAGCCAGCTATTTTTTTTTTTTTTTTTTTTTGTAGAGATGGGGTTTCGCCATGTTTACGAGGCTCGTCTTGAATGCCTGACTTTAAGTGATCCCCCTCGGCCTCCCAAAGTGGTAGGATTATAGGCATGAGCAACCACACTCAGCCATTTTATCCTTAATAGTCAAACGCTTTAGTAGCATTTTCCAAAGTATGTTTGAGGAACACAGAATGCTCCTGGGTATTGCATCAAAAAAGCATTCCAGGGACAAATAACATCTAGAAAGCACTACTGCTCTAAGACACATGCCTTTTAATGTCGGTTGCAAGACAAGCATGCCTTCTCTCTCATTAGTACTGATCGTTATTCTAGATTCAAGCCAATGCAACAGGCTAGGAAAAAGAGGCAGGACCTAACTCTCAGATAAGAGTTTGCAAAATGAATGTTTTGAATGGATACAACTGTTGTCTTAGGGTTTCAAAGTAGACAAACTGAAAATTAATTAGAATAAGACAGTATGGCAGCCTGTTGCAAAATAAGTAGGCAAACACCATTGTTTTTCTATGCGTCAGTGGAAACCATTGGTGAATTTGATGGGAAGGAGCACCTCTGAAACCTGTGTGCTTGGGCGTCAACAAGCCAGTGACCTTATTTTCTGGTTAGAAACAAGGGTAACACCCGGACAGTTGAGGCGGCTGCCGGCGCCTCCTGGGCCCCCTGTGACCTGGACTCGCAGGAAATGGAGGGCAGCGGTGTAAGTGGTGTGATGCAGGATGTTCAGCATCTCTCATTGGGGTTATTCTGAGCACTCTTCCAGAATGTTTTGAACATATTTTTGCACCATTAAATCGTTATCACAGAGCCTGGAAGTCCATTATTTCAAACTCATCCTGGATGATGGATGTAACTTGAGGAGGGATGAACCATTCGTACATTCTCCAAGGGCAGGGCTCTCAGAAATTCCCTGTAGCTTTGTGGTCCCTTGCCCTGGCATCCCCCAGACCACCGTGTTGAGTGGGAGTGAGGGCAGTGTTTGGACGAGACCCCAATGAACAGAGCCTGGTTGTTGGACGTAAATCTTTCGCTCCTGCTGGAAACCAGAGAACAGACACTGCTTCATCACTGCCGTCATTCATGCAAGCTTCATCACATTTCCCCAGTCATTATCCTGATCTTTCTCAAAGGCAATTCTTGCTTCTCTTTCAATCAACAGAGAACCCTAGAGATAATTCAGTCTTTGAGGGATTGCTGAATCATTTAGCTGACTGAGGCTACCACGATGAAGCTTAAGTTCCAATATCATGAACCAGGCTGTTCTCGGAGGCCACGGAAGGGGCGGATGGATGTGTGTCTGCCAGATGTCCTTCAGGCTGAACCCATCATGCTGGCCATACTTCCTAAGTCATCCTCCCTCCTCCCTAGTTCTGTTTCTTTTCTCTCCTCAGTGTGGTTTTGCTACTTTTAATTTTCTGCCTTATTTTAACCATAGTGGTTTGCATGACCACCAGAGGGGTCAGTGCAGTTCTCCTAGGACAGAAGCCCTCTGGCTTTGTGACAGCTTTTTTCCTGAAGCTTCGTGGTCTGATCTGCAAGTTGGCCCTCTTCTAAATGGTGGGGGTTGTAGGCAGCCTGCTTGCCAGACTGGATTGTGGAGAATAGTAGGGCAAGAGTGACAGGTTAGTAAGGCAAGAGTTCCCAAGCTTACCCAAGGATATGCATCAATCCCTGCAGAACCCTTTGCAGTTCTATTCAACTCACTGAAGGGTCTGCTTGGTTTTTAGATCTTCTTTCTGATTCTTTAGGGATGTGAGGGTCACAGGACCCTACTTTTTTTTTTTTTTTT
>NW_012107585.1:8971300-8972430 GCF_000951045.1 Mandrillus leucophaeus | reverse complement strand
GGGTTTCACCATGTTGGTCAGGCTGGTCTCGAACTCCTGACCTCGTGATCCACCTGCCTCGGCCTCCCAAAGTGCTGGGATTACAGGCGTGAGCCACCACACCTGGCCTGGACCATACATTTTCTTTGCGTTCTGCTATTCCAAAAGAAATATTAAATATTGGCATTTTAAAACATAAAATAATTATTAGAATTGAAATTTTAAAAACTCCTGTTAAATCTGTAACATCAACTTAAATGAACCATCATTTAATATGACTTGGATATGACTGAGTCTGCTTTTTGTACCCAGATATCAATTATTGATTTGTTTTTGTTTCTACCTAACTTCTTCCTTCTCTAACAATTCAAGACTCACAATTTTCTAGGATTCAAAGAACGTTGTTTTTTGAGTGCTTTAGAATCATTTACTCATTCATTCTTTCACTTATTAAAAAACATTTAACATTTGCGAGGTTGAGGTGGGCAGATTCCTTGAGCCCAGGAGTTTGAGATCAACCTGGGCAACATGGCAAGACCTCATCTCTACAAAAAAATACAAAAATTAGCGGGGCGTGGTGACACATGCCTGTAGTCCCAGCTACTCGGGAGGCTGAAGCAGGAGGATCAAGGGAGCCCAAGAGGTCGAGGCTGCAGTGAGCTGTGATCTCACCACTGTGCTCCAGCCTGGACTACAGAGCGAGACTCTGTCTCAAAAAAAAAATTTTTTTTAACAAAACACTGAAAAGGCTATGCATGACATTGTACCAGACATTAGCAAGATTCTGAAGATAAATTAGATACATTCCTTATGGAACTTACAAACTCATAGATTACAGTTAAGTAATAAAATATAAAGATCATGTATATATTAAATATTATTTGTGTAAGTAAGTAATGCATTATACTTGGTACCAAAATGAAAAGCAGCTACAGGCAAACATAAGACTTCTTGCCGCCCCTGTCTTCAATATCTTAGTTTTCCTTCCCAGAGACAGCAATGGTTGCTAGTTTTGTGTGTGTGTCCTCTTTCAGAGAGATTCTCTCTATATCTTAATGTATATTACTTTTTAAATTTTTTTTTTTCTGAGACGGAGTCTTGCTCCGTTGCTCAGGTTGGAGTGCAGTGGTGTGATCTTGGCTCACTGCAGC
>NW_012107585.1:8948404-8970795 GCF_000951045.1 Mandrillus leucophaeus | reverse complement strand
ATCTCCACTCACTACAACCTCTGCCTCCTGGATTCAAGCGATTCTTGTGCCTCAGCCTCCCAAGTAGCTGGGATTACAGGAATGCATCCCCCACACCTGGCTAATTTTTGTATTTTTTAGTAGAGCCAGGGTTTTGCCATGTTGGCTAGACTGGTATCCCACTCCTGGCCTCAAGTGATCTGCCTGTCTCGGCCTCCCAAAGTGCTGGGATTATAGGCAGGAGCCAACGCTCCTGGCCTAAAAATTTAATTTAATTTTTTTTTTCTTTAGAGAGAGGGTTTGCTCTGTTACCCAAGGTAGAGAGCAGTGATGTGATCATAGCTCACTGCAACCTCGAACTCCTGGGCTCAAGCAGTCCTCCCGCCTCAGCCTCTTGAGTAGCTGGGACTATTGTCATGTGCTGCTGCACCTGGTTAATTTTTTTACTTTTGTGGACATGGAGTCTTGCTGTGTTGCCCAGGCTGGTCTCAAACTCCTGGCTTCAAGCAGTCCTCTCACCTCGGCCTTCTAGAGTGTTGGGATTATAGGCGTGATCAACCTTGCCTGGCCTATATTACTTAAAAATAAAGCTAAACACAAATGACTGCTTATTGTTATGCATCTTTTTTTTTGACTTTACAATACATAAATCCTGCAAATGGTTCTCTGTTGGCTCATGTAGTGTTGCTCAGTTCTTGTAATGGTGGGCTTAGTATTCTGCTCATGGATGGACCATCATGTGTTAAACCAGGTCCCTGTTGATGGGGTTTTAGATTGTAATAGCAGAAGGTGGGAAGCAAACAGTGCTGTAGCAAGCATCTCGATAAGTAGGTTTTCATGCAAATATACTCTCATGTCTGTAGAATAAATTTCCAGAAGTAGTATTGCTGGGTCAAGGAGTGTTTTTCTTTTATTTTTGTTAGCAATTGCTAAATTGCTCTCCATAAAGGTAGTACCAATTTACACTCCCACTTACAATGTGTGACTGTGAGGCAGTGGTTTTCAACCTCAAAACCCCAGGCAAGGAAGAGCTTTTAAGTAAAATAAAAATCTGGAGAAAACTCCTTCTGTGTGAGAGCCTTTTCTACCGCAAAGGGCAGGCTGTAGGGTAGTTCCTGGCATAGCCAGTTAAGACTGTTCGTTCCCATTAGCTGCCAACTTGCACATCACTGAAGGGCTCTTGGGTTTTTGGATTCCTGTAGTCAGGTTGTGGTCTGGAAGGTTCGTTCCTGGTAAAGGGTGGGGGCAGCAGCTGCCTTGCCCCTCCTCTGTCAACTTGTTTATCACCAAGTATCTAAGAAACACTAGAAGCTTACCTTCAGGGAGGTTATGTTTTTGGGGGAGCTCAGATGTGACCAGGAGTCCTGTCAACAGGCTTGTGACTTGGATTTCCCAGATCTGTAAGTTGATGTCATTTCTGTCTTTTTTTTTTTTTTTTTTTTTTTAGAGACGGAATCTTGCTCTGTCGCCCAGGTTGGAGTGCAATGATATGATCTTGGCTCACTGCAGCCTCTGCCTCCCAGGTTCAAGCGATTCTTCTGCCTCTGTCTCCTGAGTAGTTGAGATTACAGGCATGAGCCATCACGCCTGGCTAATTTTTGTATTTTTAGTAGAGACCAGGTTTCACCATGTTGGCCAGGCTGGTCTCAAACTCCCGACCTCAGATGATCTGCCCGCCTCAGCCTCCTAAAGTGCTGGGATTACAGGTGTGAGCCACCGTGCCAGGCCAATTGACTTCATCTCTAAAGAGGGTCCCCACGGAGCTGGGGGCAGGAGGAATGGAGAGTTAGTATTTGATAGGTACAGAGTTCAGTTTGGGAAGATGAAGAAGTTCTGGAGGTAGATGGCAGTGCTGATTGTGCAACATTGTGAATGTCCTTCAAACCATTGAACTGTACACTTACAAATGGTTGACATGTTAGCTGGGCATGGTGGCGTGTGCCTGTAGTCCCAACTATGATACTTGTGAGGCTGAGGTGGGAGAATCACTTGAGCCTGGGAGGCAGAGGTTGCAGTGAGCCAGGATCATGCCACTACACTCCAGCCTGGGTGACAGAGCAAAACCCTGTTTCAAAAACAAACAAATGGAAGGTTGACATGGGCTGGGCATGGTAGTCCAAGCCTGTAATCTCAGTGACTCAGGAGGCAGAGGTGGGAGGATTGCTTGAGGCCAGGAGTTAGAGACCACCCTGGACGACATAGACCTTTTCTCTACCAAAAAAAAAAATTTGTTAAAGTCAGATGTAGTGGTGCGTGCCTGTAGTCCCACCTACTCAGGAGGCTAAGGCAGGAGGTTTGTTTGAGCCAGGAATTCAAGGTTGCAATAACCGGTAATCATGCCCCTGCACTCCAGCCTGGGAGACAGAGTGAGACCCTGTCTCAAAAATAAATAAATAAAAATAAAAAAGTTAATATGGTAATTGTTATTTTATGCGTATTTAACCACAAACACAAAAAAGGTATGATTCACTGTAGCTATCATCTCATGAACAAAAGGAACACTGAGAAGTAGGAAAGATCTAAGAATAAAGAAACTAAGTGGAGCTTTTTGATTTTTGTTCTTTTGTTTTGACACATGGTCTTGTTCTGTTGCCCAGGCTGGAGGGCATGATCATGTCCTACTGCAGCCTCAAACTCCTGGGTTTGAGAGATCCTTCTATCTCAGCCTCGTAAAGTGTTGAGATCGCAGGTGTGAGCCACCATGCCCCGCCTAATTGTAGCTCTTTGAACAGCTTGGCCCATTAGCCATGTTCTCATTTCTCCTTGAACTGGTGAGAGCTTGGCCAGGCCTGGCGCTGACCTGCTCACTGGGGTTTGGGAGTCAGCAGAGAGGCCTCTGAGGGCTGGAGCCAGAGTCAGCTCCCCAGAGAAGGAGCCTGGGCTGGGCCTGGAGAAGCTGTGTGTTCTGAGAAAAGATTCTGTTCTCTAACTTGGGAGACCTGGGGCTGTCTCATTTCTCTGTTTTTAAACAAGAAATGTGTCCCTGGCCTGCTGCCGGATGTTTTGGAGGCTGGTTCAAGTGAAGCACCCAGTGATCTGGGTGTGGTCTTCGTTATGATTTTCCAGTTTCCCCAGAGGCTCAGATAACTTTTGCAAAAAGAGCAGGTGAGCAGAGCAGATGTTTGTTTAGAATGACATGGTGGCTCAGAGTAGGTGCTCAAAGAGGTTGTCTCTGCTGGGGCTGTGGGGTCTGACCGGCAGGGAGGAGCTTTGCAGAGGTATTGCGTGGCCTCTGCACAGCCATCCTGCCTCACTAAGGTGCTAGGTGTTGTACCAGCAAAGGTCATCATCCCAGACTGTAATTACTTTCAGTAAACACGTGCCACTAAATCTCAGTGCCTTTAGAGGGTGTGGATGTGAGCTCACTCTCACTGGCCAGGGTGTGACTAACAGTGAGTTAGCTTTATGCTACATCTGACTGAGGGCTCTGACTCTTCCATAATCCACTCTCCATATGAGAGGTCTGTGGTCATCACTCTACTTGCAGAGAGAGAGGCACTAGTCCTATAGAAGACCAGGGAACCCCTATTGCACTCTTGACCACAAGGAGGCTGCTGCCCTGAGCCAGTGCCTGCCAGCCAACCTGTGACTGTTAGACCAGGATGCTGCTTAGACCCCTGTTGTCTTACCCCTCCTTTCACAGCCAAAACACAGATTCCAGGAGGTGAGGGGCTGTCCAAGCTCACAGCCAGTTGGAGTCAGAACTGGCTCTTGAACCCAGTCCGTGAACTCAGGTCCTGAATGCTCTGGTTGGGACATTTTAAATCTTAGAGGATGTTAGTTATTAGGTGACCTTAAATCTGCGGGTTCATATTTGACAAAACCAAAGCCAGGCCTTTGCTGCAGGTGTGCCCTCAGAAGGCCCTTGTCAGCTGTGCAGCAAAACCCCGGCAGGCCATGTAGACACCTGTGATGAGTTTCCCTTTGACTCACCGGTTGTCAAGTAGGTAACATGACTTCACCATATTCACAGGGCAGTATGGTTGCTGAGCTGACACAGCCTCCTCACGTGGGTGGCAAGCGTATGCTTCCCATTAAGAAAATTGCTACTTTTGAACGGGCTCCCAACAGAACTTTTTCTCGCTTACTAAAAGTAAGAAAATAATAATAAAACAAGCCACCCAACACCCCAAACTCAAAAAAAAAAAAAAAAAAAAGAAATATTTAACATCGACCCAGAAAAAAACCTCTGTATTCAGCCGGGTATTAGTGCTCATGGAGCCACATGGATAGAACGAAGAAATTCTCATTTAGGTGCGATTATGATCACCATCCTCTATCCTTCTAGATAGAGCACAACCTTTAGTTGTGCTACCTAATCCTTGTCCCTACCTCCCGAGTGTGCCAAAGCTTAGGCAGAAGCTGCTTCAAACACAAATGAACTGTGCTGAATTTTCCTCTGAGAATTCTCAGCGGTCCCAGGAGATCACTGGAGAAATCCCCCAGGTGGCCACAGAATCAGAGCTGTCTTGCTGCGTTAAGTCTTGTTGGAGCACTTGAGTCCTGAAGAGGCCCTTGATAAAGGGAATAGTTAGACTATTGTCATCATTGCTGAGCCCAGATAGATCTGGGAGTGGGAGCTGGAGATCTCTGCCCCTGACCTGGAGGTGACTGAAGCTGACAGCATGGGCACAGGCCACAGGGACACAGCTGAGTGACACTGTTTCACATCCCTGCAGCCTGGCCTCCATCAGCACTAAGGCACAGCATTTGCGGAAGGGCCATGTGTTCGACAATACTTACCGCATCCAGTAGCCAGATGGTCTAAACAACCCATCAGTGGTATGGTATGTAAATATTTTCCGTCATTATCATGGTGCTGCCATATTGACATTAACGAGGATGAAGAATTACTCTGAGGAGCTCTCCATTAAGAGCCAGTCAGGCCGCAGGCGGGGCTGCAAAGCTGTCCCTACACCCTGGAGGCTGACAGCTTTCCAGGCTAGCTTGGTTTCCTCTTGCTGCCTCCTGCCCAGGCACAAATTGCCTCACACACTGGCCCCGTGGACATTCCCCTCAGAGCTCTTCCCAAGCACAACGTTTGTTTCGCATCATGAACTAATATGTTTTCCACTATTGGGAAGAGCTTTGTGACCCAGCATATTTCCCTCTTTGCTTTGCCTACCAGGAAGCACACAGGTAAGATTTTTACTTATTTGCTTTTAGATTGTTCTCAATTTGGAACCTTGATAGAGATTTTCTCCCTCCTATTTGGTTGCTTTCTTTCTTTGCTCATCTCATGTTTGGTGGGAAAATGTGATGAGTCTATGTTGTAAGGTTTTTGGAAGCAGGCAGTATGAATAGAGCTTTAACAGGTTCCCATCATGATTGCAGAGTACAGAACTGGTCTGTATCCAATCTCCCTGAGCAATCACCTAGACTGGTAGTTCTAAGAAGGCTAAGATTAGACCTCAGCCTAATTCTCTTATGTATCTCCTACATATCTGACACTTAGTATCAATTTGGTGAATGTATTAGTTAAGTAATGCTAACTGCTAGACAATCCTCTAGTCTCAGTGGCTTATCACAATAAAGGCTTATCCCCACTCTTGTCTTAGATGAATTTCATGCTCTATGAGTGACCTCCATGTGGTGAATTGGGGACCCAGGATCCTTTCATACTGTGGCTCTCCCATCCCCTGGGGCTCCCCTGGAGTTCTCCAGTGAATCTGTGCAGTCAGCTGACTGGTAAGCAGAGAAAGAGGGAGCATAGGAGATTGCGTGGGGCATTCTGGGGGCCAGGCTTTGAAGTGGTGGACCTCCCCTACTCATATAACTAGTCCCATAGCCTCACCTAGAGTCCAGGGGGCTAAACATGTGATTTAGGAAGAGGAAATTGGACCAAGCCAGAGTCTGCCACAGTGAGATATTGAACAATGAATGAACAAATCCATGAAGGACACAGAGAGCAGAGCAGGGCTCCAGGAGCACACATGTGAGGAGCCCAGTGAGCACATGTGTCTGCCTTGTAAACCTAGATGCAAGTCACTGGACTTGGTGCAGGGCTTTGGATTATAGGCCAGCATTTCCTTCTGTCCAAATCATAGGATTGAAGAATGTTGGAGCCGAACTGAGAGCGCCCTTTCAGAGATCACCACGCCCAGCCTCCTTACACTACAGATGAGGAAACAGAGGCCCAGTGAGCAGAGCTGACTCACCCAGAGTCAGCAGCCAGAACTCTGGTCTCAATCCCATGCCAATGATCACTTCACTTCTCTCAGGGAATCCCATCCATATCTCTGTCCACAATGTGCAAACCCCTGCTCTGCACAGAGAGATGGAGAGTCATGTAATTAAGTGACAGCTTGAGTTGATCATCTGATGGCCTGCTTACTCCATAGGATCATTGGAGAAATTCCCCAGCCTCACAACAGCTGTTTGAAACTCAGCACCGGCTTCATTTCAGCATTCACTCCATTGGGATATTGGGAGTGGAAGACTACTCTTCCTAAGACTCATTTAAGCACTAGTATCTCTCAGCGACTCTCATATGTGAGGATGCAAAAGGTCTTCATGAGTCTTATGATAGGAATAGAAATTCCTGCAAACCCTCTAGAGAGCTTGGCCACCGTCAGTTACCTATTGCTGCTTAACAGAGTGCGTCTAAACATAGTGATGCAAAACACTAGCCATTTTATTTATTTGCTCACAATGTGGCAATTTGGGCAGGGCCCAGTGGTAAGCTTAGCTCATCCCTGCGCCACTGGTGTCAGCTGGAACAACTTGACTACTTGAGGTGGAGGACCCATTGACAAGGTGGCTGGCTGCACTCCTGTGGCTAGTGAGGTGGTACTGGTGTTGGCTGTATCTGCTAGGGCTGCTGACTGGGACATCTGTTCCCCTCCTCATCACCCCTTGGGTGAGGTACAGGTGGTTGGCTTCTTACCTGGCTTCAGCTTCCCTAGAGTTCAAATGCAGAAGCATCCAGGCCACCACCACCACTTCATTCTCCTCACCCCTCCCCCTGCCTTTTTTTTTTTTTTAAAAAACAAGGTCTTGCCCTGTCACCAGGCTAGAGTGCAGTGGCATCATCATGGCTCACTGCAGCCTCAACCTCTTGGGCTCAATGAATTATCCTGCTTCAGCCTCCTGAGTAGCTGAGACGCGGTAGTGTGCCACTGCACCTGGTTAAATTTTGTATTTTTTGTAGAGATGGGCTTTCTCTATATTGCCCAGGCTGGTCTTGGACTCCTGCCCTTAAGTGATCCTCTTACCTTGGCCTCCCGAAGCACTGGGACTACACATGTGAACCACCACTCCTGGCCAGAATGTCCGTCTTTTTTAAGGCTAACATTCCATTGTGCGGATAGACTTCATTTTTTATCTGTTCATCTGTTTGTGGATGCCTGGATTGTGCCCACTTTTTGGCTATTGTGAACATTGCTGCTGTGAACATTGGTGCACAAATACCTGTTTGCATCCTGCTTTCAATTCTTAGCCAGGCCTCCCTAAGCTTAGAGGTACAAATCTGGCACAGTGTTACTTCCACCGCATACTGTTGGTTAAAACAGGCCACAAGGCCAGGCTAGATTAAAAGGGAGGGGACTCCACGAGGGCATGGCTCATTGAAAGCCATCAAAGTAACAGTCCTTGACAACCACCCTGGGAAAAGATCTTTGCAGACCCACTCACACAAACCCTTCCAAAGCCTGGCTGTGCTGCTGGATGCCCCTGGAATATCCAGGTTCCCATGGCCCAAGCAAGGTCCTACTGGAGCCACTCAAGCCAGATCCCAACTGTTCCCTCCCTTGGAGAAGGCTGCACGCTTGTGCTGTGTTTTGTATTGCTGATGGTGGTGCCTCCTATTACATAATCTGTTATTTTGCACTGCACAAGGCCCTGGTTACTTGTCAAAAGTTTCTAAAAGCCAGCTGTATCAGCTCCAGGCAACTGGGGGTGCTGCCTCTCCCTCATAGTATTAGTCACTCTGTACTTAGCTAAATTTAACTTTTTATCATCCAAATGATATTTTTGTGGGCTTGGGATTTTACATAATGCTACCAACTGCTGCAGGCTAAGAATTTCTCCTCTTTGTTATGCGCGTGTGTGTGTGTGTATGTGTGTGTATGTGTGTGCGCGTGTGTTGGGTTTTTTCCCTCCATCAACTTCTGCACAATTAAGCAAGGCTTGTTCCGTTTCTCTTCCCTTGCTCTGCTTTCCCAGGTCTGGGTTTGGTTCTTTGGGCTCTGCTTTTGCCACTTGCCAGCAGAGAGAAAAATCACTCCTAATAGCCTTTTAATGGCCCTGCAAATGCTTCCGCCTTCACTGGAGGTCTCTCCACTTTGAAGGTCTCTGAGGGTTTCCCTGCTGCCTCCAATAATCTGGGCTTCTGAAAGAGAAGCTCAGCTCTGGAGTAGAGTGTTTGTTGAAGAAGCTGGAAGGGAGGCGGAGTAGGGTCATGAAATAAGAAATCCAGCCAGCCAGCCTGCCCAAGGCATTGGGGTCCATGATGCCAGCTCCTCCTCTCGGCCTGTGGGAGGGTGGGTGATGCTGGAAGCTTCAGAGCTGTTCTTGGGAGAACACAGGGAGGTGGGCCGGTGAGAGGTTGGAGACCTAGCCTCAGAAGGGCCTGGAGCAGCATGCAGGGAGCTGGAGACACATCTCAGCCACCTGACTTTCCCAGAGTCCCCGCTGCTCAGAGGCTGTAGCACTCCTGTCCCTCATGCAGGGATCTCGGGTCTACACCATAACTGTGCCTGGGGGGTGCCTCCCTTCATTTTCCTGAGGAGAAAGCTGAAGATCAGCTCAGTGAGGTGAAGCAGCAGTAGTAATCACAGCAGTAGCAAAACACCGAGCACTTACTGTGTGCCAGGCATGGTGCTAAGCACTTGCTTTTGTTAGCTCATTGACTCTTCAGACATTCTATGAATTAGGTACCAGTATCCACTCTCTTTTTTAAATAGAGAAACCAAGTCCCAGAGAGGTTAAGCAGGTTACTTGAGTGAGGCCTCATAACTGTGAAATGGAGGGCCACATTTCAGAACCCATCTACCTCCAGGACTCCTCTTGCCACCCACTTCTGTGGCCTCTTCTAGGCTACATGGCTTTCCAAGGGGCACACTGGGACAAAGGGGAGAGATGGCACTTGGACTGTGCTCATTTCCTGGCG
Organism: Mandrillus leucophaeus; assembly: GCF_000951045.1. NCBI lineage: Eukaryota > Metazoa > Chordata > Mammalia > Primates > Cercopithecidae > Mandrillus > Mandrillus leucophaeus. The sequence goes on along the minus strand of NW_012107585.1, from coordinate 8,961,707 downwards.
TTACTGGGCTGATTCCAGCCTGATTCCGGCCTGATCTAGTTGCCAAGTTCCTCCCATGCAAGCTGTCTTTAAAATAAAGCAGGGTGTATATGTATAGGCGGTCTCTGGGAGGATTAGCCAGAAACTGGAATTTGCCTCTGGGCAGGGAACTGGGTGCTGGGGAACAGGGACAAGAGAGAAACTTACTCTCACCCTCTACCCATTTTATCCTTTTGAGTTTTGAAAGGTTTCAAAATACAGATGCATTCCTTGTCTTAAATTAAGTGATGTTATCTTATTAAAAAATTAGGAACAACTAGGTATATACCCAAAATAATTGAAAACAAATGTTCACACAAAAATTTGTACAGCAGTGTTCACAGTAGCATTTATTCGCAATAACCAAAAGGTGGAACCAACCCAGATGTCCTTTGATGGATGAATGGATAAACAAGGTGTAGTGTATATAATAGAATGTTACTCCGTCGTAAAAAGAAATGAAGTACCAACACATGCTATAACATTGGTGAACCTCAAAAACATTATGCTAAATGAAGGATGCCAGACACAAAAGAATACATATTATATGATTCCATTTACGTGAAGTGTCTAGAATAGGCAAACCCATAGAGGCAGAAAGATTAGTGGTTGCCAGGGGCAGGGAGGAGGGGAGGATGGGAAGTGACTACTTATGGGTACAAGCTTTCTTTCTGGGGTGATGAAAATGTTCTGGTATCAGATAGTGGTGATGGTTGTACAACACTGTAAGTAGACTAATAACCATTGACCTATATACTTTGAAAGGGTGGGGTTTTGTTGGGTTTATAGATGGTCTTGCTGCGTCACTCAGGCTGGAGTGCAGTGGTGTGATCACAGTTCACTGTGGCCTTGATCTCCCAGACTCAAGTTATCCTCCCAACTCAGCCTCCTGAGTAACTGGAATTACAGGCATGTGCCACCAGACCCAGCTAATTTATGGATTTTTCTAAAGATGGGGGGGTCTCACTATGTTGCCCAGGCTTGTCTTGAACTCGTGAGCTCAAATGATCCTCCTGCCTCGGCCTCTCTAAGTGCTGGGATTACAAGCATGAGCCATGGCACCTGGCTAAAAGGGCGGGTTTTATGGTGTGTGGATTATATCTAAATTGAAAAAAATTAGGAACCATGCCTCCAGATGGAGTCAAAGGCCATGGTCTGTTGTCAGCACTCTGGACAGTTTGCCGTGGTGCCACCTACCATACGTATGGGTCTCTCTCTACCCATTCTTTAGCCACCTGCCTCACGGTCGCCATGTCAACGGAGGCTGGAGACAGCAGTGTTTAACTTCGGCAGCACTACCCACTCATTTGGAACTTACACTTTCCACAAGGGCCAGCCTGAGACGTGTGGACGTCTGGGCAGGCTAGTAGCTGGCACCCCATCAAACTGGTATTCTTTAAGTGTTTGTTTGACATTTATTTAGTGGGGATGAGGAGAGACTGATATTCTATTAATAGGAATCATATAGAGAAACAGATTCACTTGCTAATTCACTTCCATGGACTGAAACAGAGTCAGGGATCTGAAAAATTTTGAGGAAAGCGATTCTGACTTCTGTTGTTCTTGTCTCCTAAGGTATATTTTTGTTTTTTTTTTCTTTCCCCTGCAGTTTTCCAAATCATTCAAGAAGTATATTGAAGATTTAGGCCAGGCACGGTGGCTCACACCTGTAATCCCAGCACTTTGGGAGGCCGAGGTGGGCGGATCACGAGGTCAGGAGATAAAGACCATCCTGGCTAACATGGTGAAACCCCATCTCTGCTAAAAAATACAAAAAGAATTAACTGAGCATGGTGGTGGGTACCTGTAGTCCCAGCTACTCGGGAGGTTGAGGCAGGAGAATGGTGTGAACCCGGGAGGTGGAGCTTGCAGTGAGCTGAGATCGTGCCACTGCACTCCAGCCTGGGTGACAAGAGTGAGACTCTGTCTCAAAAAAAAAAAAAAAGTGTATTGAAGATTTAGATTTAAAACTTAAACGAATGAAATGACATTTGTTCCTGGGAAATAGCAACACGATGTATTATTTGGTCTTGGATGCACTGCTCCCCTCCAGGACTGTGACTACACATGTATGGAACGTACATTACACACAACAAACCCCAGCAAGGAATTATGTTTTGTTGTGACTTTCCATGTCCCCTTAGGGCAGTGGACAGGTTCACTGTTTACCATTTATGTGAGGGGTCACTGGAGGAAAACTGAGTTAGCCAGCAGCACATTTTAATTTCTTTCCAGGGATGTTTTGAGCCCCCTGCCCCTAGAGGTCTGTTCCCCAAATAGCTGCCTACTGGGTTGGCTCCTTAGCCTGACCCTGCATTCACTTTTTTCACTTTTAATACTTTTAGTCAGAAACATAATTCCCTTCAGTGCCTCTCTTTGCATTCCGAGAGTGCTTTTTTCTCATAGCCCCTGTGGATCTGATTCTGCGAGGTGTGAGTCACCACTGCCCTTCTCACCTGCTGAGAAGCATTGTGGTGGGCTGGAGCAGGGCTGGACTACCAAATCTGGCTCGCCATTGATGGGTGTGTTACCACGGCAAACCCTCAACCCTCTCAACAGCTTTCCTCACCTCAAACATGGGGAGACTTCAGAGCTGCTGGCCTCAGCTGTGGCCTACAGTGGCTTGTAGAGGCAAGGCTGGAAGGCCAGCTTGCTCATGGTCACTGGGAGGGCTGGGACCTGCATCCACCCTGCTGCGGGTGCCTGGGTTGTTTCATTTGTTCTGGGGGTCGAGGGTGTATGTGGGTGTGTACATGTAGCCATGAAGACAAGGGGCTGGGGCAGGACAGCGATGGAGCCTCAGTCCCACAGAGGAGCCTGCACGGGGGTGGGCATGCAGGACGCAGTGGCGGTGGTGGGGTTGGGTGCGTGAAGAGCCGCCCGCTCCCTGCAGCCACACCTCCCACTGCTGTGCATTGCTAGCTATCTTCACACCTCCTCAATTCCACTCTCCCTCCTCTGACTCTTACTGTCTGGCCACTCACTTGGCAGTTGATGACTTTGTCATCCCCAGCCACCATTCCATTTCCCTTTGTTTGGGACATGCTTGCCCCTAGCGGGCATGGACTGGTGTCTGAGGAGACCCCCACCATGCCTGTCCTCAGCTCTTAAAGCAGGGTTGCCCTGGAATTGGGCATCAGTTCCTGAAACACTCCCAGCTTCCGTAACCAGCAGACAAGCGGCCTCTCTGTCATGGTCATTGGAGAGCCCTGTAGGCTGCTACCTGCTCTCTAGGCCCAGGGTCAGGAGGCTTGTATGTGTGTCAGGCAAACAAGAATGTGTGTTGAGCTGCGAGGTGGGTTACCCGCCTTGTCTGTGGTCCCTGTAGGAGCCCTGGGTTGGGTGGTGGCTTCAGTGGTACCTGTGAAGACTGTTGTCTCTGAGGCTGTTGGACCTGGGACTCTTTGGAAGTCCGTTTCTCCAGTTTTTTTCATTTTGTTTTGAATGCTTGTCTCTGGCCTCTGTGTAATCAGATCACACTCTGCCCAGCTGGAGGGGCTTGCTGGAAGGCTGGAAGCCATTTGCATCACCCCACAATATGACCACACCCCTGCCCCGGCATCAGGATGCCATCCTCTCGGACTATGTCTCCCTCTCTTCTTCCTGCATTATCTCATTTTCCAGCCTCCCCTCTGTGGTCTGAAGTCCTCCAATCCCAGTGGAGTTCACAAGTGAAAATCAAGGTTTGAGACAGAGCTCCAAGGGGCTTCTGAAATAAGATGGCTTATGGTGTGTGCTGGTAGTCTCAGTTCCCACTCCCTGAGCAGTTTTCCTAAGTAGAAGGGTGCCGGCCAATGTTGGGGTGTATCTGTCGCCAATACTGAGTTAGGAACTTGCCTCCTAAATGGTCCTGGACTGGGTCCCTTTGTAAAATGGAGACACCTTTAGTCAGATGTCCCCTGTTCAACCCTCTTGGTCCATCGGCATTGTGAGTCTCCCAGTTGGATTGGTGTGGAGTGATCAGAGTCCAGGTGTCTCACCTCCTCTCCCATTGTGCTTCTCCCTGCAGAATGCTGGCACGTGTGTCCTGGTCCTTGACACCCTTCTGTGAGCCTAGGGACCCATTTCTCCTCCTGTGACAGGGACATCAGTGGAACCGTCTCAGACCCACAGGTAAAGCCGTCCACCTGTGCAGTAGCACCCAACTTCCCAGAGCTGGGGCCCTGCAGGCCACCCTAGCCTTTGGAGTTTGAGGGTACAGAGACTTTATTGCTGTTTCCTTTTTCCCCTAAAAACCGGACTGTTGTTGGGTGCAGTGGCTCACACCTATAATCCCAGCACTTTGGGAGGCTGAGGGAGGAGGATCACTGGAGACCAGGATTTCAAGACCAGCCTGGGCAACATAGTGAGACTGCGTCTCTACAAAAAAAAAAAAAAAATTTACTGGGTGAGGTGCCACATGCCTATAGTCCCAGCTACTGGGGAGGCTGATGTGGGACGATCACTTGAGCCCAGGAGTTCGAGGCTGCAGTAAGCCATAGTCGCACTATTTCACTCCAGCCTAAGTAACACAGTGAGACCGCGTCTCTTAAAAAAACACTGAAAACCTGACTTTATCTGATTAATGTGGGGTAGATTGTATTTATTGATTATGCTTTTGCAAATATTGACTTCTCTTCACTAAATAGGAAAGACCGATGTTTTGCCTCTGGTAGCTTTCAATTCCAAATACGATAAAAACTCCTTGGGTCAGCCTTTGAGTCCCCAACGGCTGCTAGTCTCCTGTTTATAGAACACCCCAGGGTGGCTCTTTTCTGTTTGCTGTTGAGGCTCAGCCTGACCTGCTCTTCCCTTAGTACATGGAACAGGACAGGCAGGAGTTTTGCTTCTTCTGTGCCTTGGCTGGGAAGCTCAGGCTCTGGCTACTCCCTGGCTTTGGCAGAGAGCAGAGGCTGGGCTGCTGCCTTGCTCAGCTGCCCACAAGTCATGGTCAGTGGCCCAGAAACAAGCATGAGTGTGTTTTTTAATGCACCATCCCTCTGGATGCACAGTGAGAAACCAAGGCTGAGTGGAGGGCAGGCCTGAGCCTCTGTCTTGAGTCTCAGGGAGTGCTAGGTCTAGAGATTGAAAGGCCCAGGGAGATGCAGTCTCTCCCCTCCCACCCCCAGCTGACAGCAGGAGCCCCTGGCCTCCCAAGCTTCTTTCCATTTCGTATTTCTGAGTCTCAGGCACAAACCCTGGCCTTGGCCTCATTTTCCATGCCAAGGCCTTTATTGGGTGGAACAGGAGGTAAAGTGATTTTTCCTTCTTTTTTTCTAAATTTTGATGAATCCTTCTCCCTGTGCACTCATTGGCTAGTTTCAGCTTTGGAGGCACGGAGGATGGATGTTCCATCAAGGAAAGCTAGCAAAACCAAGTTGAGGATGCTGGTGGGGATTAATGGTTTAATGTACCCAGCCCCTGCTGCATGGGGCTAAGTCCCACAGTAACCATGAGCTGTGCCTGTTAGGGTCCCTTTTTACACAGGAAGCCGAGGCTCAGAGATGGCAGATATCAGCTCCAGGTTGCACAGCTAGTCAGTAGTGGGATTGGGATTGGACCGAGTCTTGACTTGGAAGCACATGGCATGGTTTTCCAAATTTGGCCCGTGACTCACAGGGCCCTTGGTTCAGCCCAGGCTCAACCGTCACTTGCTGTCTGATCTCAGGTAAGTCCCCTCCTTTCTCCAGGTGCCCTCATCCTCTCTGGGAAGACGGGGCACATTGTGATGGGGCCTCTTAAGTTGCCTCTGGCTCCATAGTTCCAGGCTGGCACTGTGGGCTGTTATCTTCTCTAATTGCTCATTCTTTTCAGTTGCTGTGAAAAGGCCTCCAAGTGCTAAGAAGAGAGAGTGCTATGTTGTATTTTTTGTTTTTCTGTTTTGTTTTAATTCACTTTCCAAGGTGTCCCAGCTACTGGGAGTGGGTGTAGGGAAGGGCGCATAGTAACACTCAGCCCTGACTTGCAGCTTCTCCAGGGGTCACTTGGGTTCTGCGGGGTTGGGGCCTCGTGGTTGTCCTGTTGCCAAAGGTCTTGGCTGCCAAGTCGAGGCAGGGCCCAGTGAGAGCTCTTCTGCCCTGCATGGCCTGAGCACTGACATTGCTCTGAGGGACCCTGCTTCAACACGGCCTTGGTCTCCTGTCTCCTTTCTTATAGGAAGGAGGTTCTTTTCCTTCTTAACAACTGCATTCCAGAGTGCAGTGACTTTGCAGAGACCATGGCCTTGCAGCCCACCTCATCCGAAGGTCTTCACTTAGACCTAAAATATCTTCAGGAATTGTTCTGCTCCACTCATTTGTCCATAAAGTATTTATTGTTACTTAGTATGCACCAGGGACTATTCCAGTTGCCAGAGACGCCACTGTGAACAGGCGTCCTGCCCAGACAGGCATCCCTGCCCGCATCTAGTTTATATGCTGGTACATTCTCTGTGCTTTGCTTATGCAGTTCCAGCATCCTGAAGTTCCCTCTTCCCACCTCTACCTGTCAGGTTCCTGTTTCCCCTTCCAAGCCCATTTCAAACAGCTCCTTTCCTCTAAATTTCTTTGCAAGACCTGGGTCCACATTAGCCTCTTCTTCCTCCCTCTGTGCTGTCACGGCATACTGCTTGAACCTCATAGAATTCTTGGCATCATTTTCCCTGAAATATTTCGGTAAGTGTCTGTGTCTGCTGTCGGCCTGGGAGCCCTGTAACGTGGGAGACTTGCCTTTGGGTGCCATCCTTTCCCCCCAGGTCCTGGACTAAAGAGCTGGTACCACCTGCTTTTCTCAAAACCCACCCAGACCCAGAAAATGGCAGGCTCTATGTGAGGATGATTAGGGTTGCCCCCTCCACGCCTCTGCACCCCTGCTTGGGAGTTTGTGGCATAGTGACCACCAGGCCCTGGTAGCAAGAGTCATGGGGTGGAGGGAGGCCACACTCCCTGGGGTCGGCTAAGAACGAGATATTTCCTTCTCCTCTCTCCTCCACAGGGGACTGAGGAAGGAAAGGGCTAAAGGACCAGGGTTTATTTTTAGAAAAGCTCCTTGCTGTGGAGGAACCCAGAGCCCTTCCTTCCAGAAGGTGGGGGTGGCAGGTGGTGGGTGGGGGTAGCTGGGGTTGTGTCTCCTAGTACTGCCTGGCTGTCTTTCACAGAAGGGGTCTGCCTTAAAGATGAGGGTCCTAGCCAAGGAGATTATTTGTCCTCAGCCCCCACAGTTGAAGACGTTGGCCATTTGGCATTGGTGAGCAGAGCTTCTGGCATTGCCAAGAGCCTCAGTGTCCCTCAGGCAGGAGCTCAGCGGGGAGGGTCCTGGGCCCAGGCAGTGGCTTCCTTCCGGACTCGGACTCCCCGTGGCTCAGGCAGGGAGGGGCACTTCCTGCCATTGTCTCTGTGACAGGCCTCAGAAGGTCACTGTCTCCTGAGGAGAAAGAGAGCTCATGACATGGGCAGGGCCTCAGACCACAGCAGCAACGACACAAACTTTCCAGGGCACGTCCCTACCTCCCCATGCTGTACCCCCACCCCCACCTCCAGCCCTTTGGATGAAGTTCCATCCCAGGCGAAGAAGGGGCTTCTCTCCACCCGCAGCAGCATTGGAGCCCTACCCATAACGAGGGCCTTACTTCTTAGTCCCTCCTCTCAGGCAGCCCCAGGTCCCACATGGGAACATGGGCCTGTCCGTCCCTGTGAGGTTTAGGTCTGTGATAAGTCTCACATGTTAGAAGGCTGCCCAGAGAGCCCAGAGCATGCGAAGGCTATGGAGAGGAAGTAGAGGGCTGAGCACCCTCATGCCTGGAGCAAAGATGCTGCCCTGAGGTCTGCAGAGAGCTCCTCCTCAGTTCCTTTGCTGTCCCCACAGAGCTTGGTAGGAAGCTGGGCACAATCTGATGACCCATGTCATGCCCTGGCCAGCTCTGTCACCTGTGCCCCTCCTGACTGCTCCTGTCTATATTTCATTTATCGACATGGTTCTTTGACACACACCGGACGCTGCTCAGTACGCGGGGCTTCAGCCAGAAATTGCTGGCTCTTCTCAGTCTCCTCTTCTTCCTGTTCCCCGGAGCTCTGGGGACCCACCCCTACATTTGCCTTGTTTGCTCTGATGCAGCATGTCTTCCTGAGACTGTACTTTCTTTTCTTCCTTTTTTTTTTTTAAAGGAATTATTTATTTACTTATTTTAGAGATGGAGTCTTGCTCTGCCACCCAGGCTGGAGTGCCGTGGTATGATCATGGCTCACTACAGCCTTGAATTCCCAGGCTTAAGCAATCCTCCCACCTCAGCCTCCTGTGTAGCTGGGACTACAGGTACATGCCACCACACCTGGCCCAGAATGTATTTTATTTTCAACCAGGTGGCAGAAGCCAGCATTCCTCTGGCTTGTGTTGAATTGTGCTTCAGAAGGATGTCCTCTGGCTGCTGTGTTGAGAGCAGGCTAGCTGGGGTGAAGAGAGGAAGCAGGGGGCCTGTGGTGAGACGGTTGTGTTTCTGGGCGATGCTTTTGGTCACTTGTTGAGGTTTGCACAGGCATACCATGCTTGCCGGGGAATGAGCATGGGTCTGTTTCACTTGCGCTGTTCAGGATGGGCAGGGCCGGGAAGGAAGCTGGCCTGGCCTCCCTGAGGGCGTGTGAGGCCAGGTACCCTGCTGTCTCGGTCAGTAGTGGTCTGGGGCTGGGGGTTTCTCTGGATCTCTGCCTGTAGGTTCTTAGCATGGGAAACTCTTTCTCACCACCTTTCTTCTCTTTCTTCCTCTCGTTTCTGTTTTTCCTTGGCTAGCTCCTGTCTTCGGTTCATTTCCGGTACTTCTCCATGGTGGGTGTCCAGTGCACCCATGTTGATGACCTCATCCCGCCTGCAAGGAGGCAGCTGGAGGCATGAGGGCTCAGCACTCCAGGTGCCTAGAGGCATTCCCGTATGCACTGAGTCTTCATGCCTCCCGGTAGCCAGGTGTCGTAAGCAGGAACTTTCTGGATCTGTGTCCCTTGTGTCACTTCCTTTCTTTGTTTCTTCACACACTTCCTGAGACACGAACCCTGCCTGGAACAATTGCTTTTGTTCCTGGAGACAGTGTTCAGAGCTTGGAATTCTCAGAGGGATTCCTGAGATGGCACCATTCAAGCCCGGGGGTTGAATAGCTTGAGACTCTTCATTTCAGCAGCATGATTGCCCCTCAGTGGATCAACAGCGATTCATTCCACTCATATTTAGTGAGTACCTACCATTCTAGGAGCTGGGCATAAAGATGTGATAAAATGTTAAAAACTTCTGGCCCTCCTGGGGCTTGTATTCTAGTCGGGGGTAGACACTCGATAGACAAATAGGCAGTAAAACCTGTAAGCACATCAGATGGTGATCAGAGCTGCAGAAGCAGGGGAAAGGAAGGCCTCCCAAGTTGGGGACATTTAGGTGAAGACCTGAAGGAGGTGGGGAGTGAGCCAGGACGGTAGCTCAGGGAGAAAGGCCCTGAGGCAGGAGCTTGTCCAGGATGTTAAGGAAACTGGAGTGAGTGAGGGGAAGAGAAGCAGGGGAGGAGGTCGGAGAATATTGAGGGCCCCCTTGTAGGCTGTATCAGGACTTTGGCCCTGACTCTGAGTGACCTGAAGCTTCGGAAGTGTTTGAGCAGCAGAGGGTCAGGATCTGAATTGTGCTTTAAAAGGATGGTTTCTGGCTATGGTGATGAGAGCAGGCTGGATGGGAGGAAGGGAGGAAGCTGGGGGACTGTGGGGAAACAATTGCAATAGGGAGAGGCAGTGGATGTGTGGGGGCTGCAAGCCTGTTGGGCCCCAGGTATGTTCTAAAGGTAGAGCCAGGCCGGGCGTGGTGGCCCTAGCCTGTAATCCCAGCACTTTGGGAGGCTGAGGCAGGCGGATCACCTGAGGTTGGGAGTTCAAGACCAGCCTCCAGCCTGACTAACACGGAAAAACCCTGTCTCTACTAAAAATACAAAAATTAGCCAGATGTGGTGGTGCATGCCTATAGTCCCAGTTACTTGGGAGGCTGAGTCAGGAGAATCACTTGAACCCGGGAGGTGGAGCTTGAGGTGAGCCAAGATCACGCCATTGCACTCCAGCCTGGGCAACAAGAGTGAAACTCTGTTTCAGCATACATACATACATACATACATACATACATACATACATACAAATAAAAAAATAAATGTAGAGCCTAGAGGAATTCTGAGGCATTGGGTGCCCCTTGCTTAAAAGAAGAAGACGCGAGAAGTCATCTAGGCCGACCTTTACACCTAACCCACTGGAAAACTGAGGCCTAAGAAAAGAAGTGACTTGTCCAAAGTTTCATGGCAAACTGGCTAGTTGCAGAGCCAAGATTTGGGCCTCTGGAATGCAGGTCCAGTGTTTTTACAGCTGAAACAATGAATGGTTCCAGTGAAGTTGAGGTCCAAGGGAAGAGGGACTGGCCCCAGGGTCCCAGAGCCAAGCCGCAGGGTCCTGACAGCACCTACAGTGGCCAGGGTGGCAGCCTCCACTGGTTGGCAGGAGCCTGAGGCTTTGTGAGCTGAGGATTCTTGGCACTCTGGGCCTTCAGCAGCTCTCTCTGGACCAGCATTTTGACCTTAGCTCTGCTGAAGTCTTGACGATGTCAGGCCTTGGACAGATCAAAGTCAGTGCTCCTGTGCATTATTCACTTGGCTCGTGCCGAGCCTCCATGGAGTGTCAGGCCTGAACAAATAAGAGAGTCTTGCTGTCAAGGCGCTAACAGTTCAAGGGAGACAGACGAGCAAACCCAGGGAACCTATATGATCAGGGTCATAGGTTCGTGTTAGAGGCATATGCAAGGAAATGGCCAAGGTCAGGGGATCATCACTGTAAGGACAGTCATGAAAACAACTTCTGTTGCTGCCAGATGCCCCAGGGAACACAAACCAGAGGCCTTGTGTCTACCAAGGTGGTTTGTTTAAAACCATGATTCAGTTAGCCTGGTGTGGTGGTGTTCACGTGTAGTCCCAGCTACTCAGGAGGCTGAGGTGGGAGGATTGCTTTAGGCCAGGAGGTCAAGGCTGTAGTGAGCTATGATTACCTCATTGCACTCCAGCCTGGGCGACAGAGTGAGACCTGTCTCTAAATAAACAAATTCATGATTCAGTCTCTTGGAATACAACAGGCAAAGAAGGTCGGTGGGGGCTGAGATCTGACTGCCCTACAGGTAACTGTGTCACCAAGAACAGGTTTCCCTTAAACCGCCAGGACCATACATACACTTAGGTTGATCACTGTGGGGTGTCCTCGCATTACATCGGATAACTTCCCTTTGCTTCTTTGTGAAGAAAGCTGGTACTTTTCTTTTTTAGTGTGCAAGGCTGCTCTAATGACAAGTTTTAAGGTCTCCTGTGGCTGGTGGGATTCGGAATGAGACCTGTGAAGTTCCCAGCTCAGCATGGGAAGAATCAGGTGTTGTCTTTACATGTCTCAGCATGAGGGCTGCCTGTGGGGGATGGGAGGGAAAGATTCTGCTTTTGCTCTCCTGGGAGGAGTTGAATCTAAAGGCCAAAGGGGAGGGAAATCCAGTTTGCTTTTTCTTTCAGTCTTTTAATTCATCGTCCCCATCACAGTAAATGTATTGTTGAGGAATGACAACTTGGAAACTACTTCCATTGATTGGTGTATGGGCTGCCCCGGTAAACCATTCTCAACTGCCCTTTGCTCTGGTGAATGTCCTGGTGCTCACAGGTGATTACAGGACATGGCTAAGGACACAGTGCCCAGAGGTGGAGCAGGCAGAGCCAGGCTGCTGGAGGCAGGCTAAGGCCTGACTGGGCTTGATGTTGGGCTAGCCCCATGTCCTTGCAGAAGGTGAGTTCTTAGTGTTTTCTTCTGAGGCTGGATGAGGGAGTGGAGACGGTGAGGAAACTGGAGACAAGCTCTCTGCCCTTAAGTAGCTCAGGGCAGCATCTTCCCCCACAGTACATGTTGTTCAGCCTTTTCCTTCCTCTCCCCAGCCTCCTCCCTCCTGCTCTGGGATGCAGCATTCTAACACACCTTGCTGGGGACTTCCTTGCATTTTCTGTGGCAATTCTCAGGTGTAGACATAGTTCTATGACAACTGAGGTTGAGTGCTATGTTTAGGTTGTGCCTCCAAATTAGTGGTGGGCACTATAATTTTTAAGAATTTGTTTTTTAGAGGCAAGATCACTCTGCCACCCAGGCTGGAGTACAGTGGTGCGATCTTAGCTCACTGCAGTCTCGAACTTGCATGTCACAGATGCATACCACACCCAGCTAATTTTTTAATTTTATGTAGAGATACGATCTTGCTATGTTGCCCAGGCTGGTCTTGAACTCCCATCCTCAAGTGATCCTCCCACCTTGGCCTCTCAAAGTGCTGGAATTACAGGTATGAGCCACCATGCCGGACTGGTGGTGGGTTTTAGAACTCACTCCACCACCCCCGGAAAAGGGAACTTGATGGCTTGTCCCCATGGAGCTTGCACTAGAGCTTTCTAGGGGACAGGTTCCCAGATGGGAGGAGTGGCCTTAGGTAGGCCACTTAACACATGACAAACATGTACTAAGCACCTTCTGTGTGCCTGAACTGCACTATGTGCCAGAGGTAAAAATAATATGTAAATGTTGTGCTTTGAGGGGCTTGGGAAGGAGAGCCATTTCTCCATTATCCCTCCAGTGCCTGAAATTTCACTACTGATCCCTTATTCCTTTTAGTCAAGCATTGCCCTCTTTCTAGTTTTCATTCAAATGATAAATACTATTGGGAAATATGTTGCATTCACTGATACTTCACTGTGGATGTGTTTATTGAGTGAACCAAGAAGCAGGGCAAGTTGATGACAGTGAGATAGGAGTGCGGAGGTGGCATCTCGGCAGGAGGGAGCTTGTCCTGCATCACAGGTTGGCCCAGGGTCAGCCCACACTATGTCCCACTGCAAGGGGATATTTGAGGTCGTAAGTGTGTGTTTTTGAAGCATTAAAGCATCTCCCAAAAATGGCCTAGGTTTGAAAATACTTTGACCAAAGGAAAGAAAAGAAATAAGAAAACCAGTACAGAGCACCTGTGCACTGTGTCAAGCACTTATTAAGTGCTCAATAAAGAATGTTCTTCCCTAGAACAAATAGGAGTAGCCATGGCTCCTGGCACTTGCAGCTACCTGGGAAAGGTGGCCGTGCACCTGGCTGGCAGAGCCCTCTGATCAGTGTCAGTGTGGGGTATGCCTGGGAAAGGTGGCCGTGCACCTGGCTGGCAGAGCTCTCTGATCCATGCCAGTGTGGGGTATGCCTGGGAAAGGTGGCCGTGCACCTGGCTGGCAGAGCCCTCTGATCAGTGTCAGTGTGGGGTATGCCTGGGAAAG
>NW_012107585.1:8926262-8948354 GCF_000951045.1 Mandrillus leucophaeus | reverse complement strand
GTCAGTGTGGGGTATGCCTGGGAAAGGTGGCTGTGCACCTGACTGGCAGAGCTCTCTGATCAGTGTCAGTGTGGGGTATGCCTGGGAAAGGTGGCCGTGCACCTGGCTGGCAGAGCCCTCTGATCAGTGTCAGTGTGGGGTATGCCTGGGAAAGGTGGCCGTGCACCTGGCTGGCAGAGCTCTCTGATCAATGTCAGTGTGGGGTATGTGTGGGGAATGGGGCACATGAAATGATCAGTTCCTTCATATGTGAAGTCAGGAAAGGATTCTGGAACCAGGGAGTTCTAGACATTATATGGAGTTACAGAAACACAGTGGAAAGGGTGGCGTTAGATGCTGTTCCTGCCTCAGGTGAGTCTGACTGGGTCTCAGTCTTTTCTGATAGAGAAGAAGAATGGCTAATGCCTTTTCTGGACATTTCGTATGAATGGAGTCATACATGATGTGGTCTTTTGCATCTGTGTCTGGCTTCTTTCACTCAGCATCGTGTTTTCATGGTTCATCCGTGCTGTACCATGTGTCAGTGCTGCATTACTTTATTTATTTATTTATTTTGAGACAGAGTCTCTCTCTGTTGCCCAGACTGGAGTGCAGTGGCGCGATCTCGGCTCACTGCAAGCTCCACCTAGCAGGCTCAAGCGATTCTCCTCCCTCAGCCTCCCAAGTAGCTGGGATTATAGACGTCCGCCACCACGTCCAGCTAATTTTTGTGTTTTTAGTAGGGACGGGGTTTCACCATGTTGGTCAGGCTGGTCTCGATCTCCTGACCTCAGGTGATCCACCTGCCTCAGCCTCCCAAAGTGCTGGGATTACAGGCATGAGCCACCATGCCCAGCTTGTGTACAAGTTTTTATTGGACATGTTTCATTTCTCTTGTGCATATGCCTACAAGTGGCATTGCTGGGTCACATGGTAACTCTGTGTTCAGCATATTTAAGGAATTGCCGGACTGTTTTCCAGAGAGGCTGCAGCATTTTTTGTTGCACAGTGTTTTATCTGCATGGAGAATTGTATAGTGTGGTGGTTAATGCAGGTTCCAGAACCTAACTGCCTGGGACACCTTGGGCAAGTCTCCTCAACTCACTGCACCTCAGTTTCTTCATCTGTGAAATGCGGACCTTATTAGTCCTTACTGCGTGTGATCATGTGGAGGAAAGGAGCGGGTGTCTGCAGAGTCCTTGGTAAGGCTGTGCGCGTATCACCTGCAATTCTTACTTCCCCCGGGCATAGGTGCCCGCACGCCTAGGTGCTCTCAGTGGTGTTTTCTGTGGATGTAGAGTTGTCCTTACAGGGCACTGCCTTTTTCAGTGCTTTCTAGTCTTCTGATTGCCCCTGGGAATAGGCCTCCCAGGCTATCAGTGCCTGGCACATCTGTGCATCTCTCTCCTCAGCTGGAGGGCCTTCCTGAGGGTATTGTGCCAGCTGTGGGATCTGAGAGGCTGTGGGTGGGACTTGGAACAGTGCCAGCATGGAGAGACATCTAAATCCAGGCACACAGCGGGACCTGGAGCCAGGCATCCAGGAGCTAGGACCTGTTTGGGTCTTTAAAAAAGCAGCGTGGAGAAAGTTAACCCAGCCCTTAGCTACGTGCCTAGTTCTCCTCTGCACTGGTCTCCTCCTCTATGATCGGCCATGTGGAAGGAGATAGTGTTCAGGCCAGGAGCCTGTGGGAAGTCTGCCAGTGCTGCAGGTGTGGCCCAGAGCCCCCAGGGCTTCGCCAGCCCACAGGCACAAAGGTGGGTCTGCTCCCTCTCCATAGAGGAGTATCCCACTTGTCCCGCCAGCCAAGCCCTGGCCTAACAGTAGCTTCCCAATCTTGTTGCACTGGGTGCTCTCCGAGGAGCATAGGGAGGCAGATTCAGAGAGCCAGACTTGCCTTTGCCCTCATCTCCAAAGGAGTTCTGGTGTATATGAGGTTTCATTCTTTAAAAACATATATATATATATATTTTTTTTTTTTTTTTTCGGCAAAATCGACAGTTCTGGGTGAGCGTGAAGGAGGGAATCAGTTGCCTCCCTTATCTGGCGGGTGCTTGCTCTGCCTACTGAATCAGTGAGATCCAGTGAGGAAGGGGAACTCAGCCCCTGGGATGGGGATATAGACACGTGTTAGAATGCATAGCACATGCACAGACGGGAGGCACAGAGTGCAGCTAGAGCAGAGAGAAGGCAGCAGCTGACATCCGATGGAGAAAATTTCATAGAAGAGGGAGCATTTCAAATGGGCTTTGAAGGATGTGGAGGAGTTTATCAGGAGTAAAGGGGGAAAGGCAGAGGGACCAGAATGAGCCTTCAGTACTCAAAGTGCATGGTATCTTTGGGGAGTGCTGAGAAGTTTCAGGTTCTTGAAGTGCAGAGACAAAGACTGGCAGGATGGAGATCGAGCTGGGAAGGAAGCTGGCCCCTGAGCTCAGCTCTCAGGAGTGGACACTTGGGAGCCCGTGGGATTCGGGAGACTCACTCACCAACCTTGTGGCTGTCTCTATGGCATCTGTGTGTTTGCTTCTAATTAGGAGGGGCTACCTTTTCTCCATTTGCTTATTAGCTCACTGCAGCCTTGAACTCCTGGGCTCAAGCAATCCTCCCGCCTATGCCTCTGGAGTAGCTGGGACTACAGGTGCAGGCCACTGTGCCTGGCTAATTAAAAAAAAAAATTCTCTTTTTGTAGAGACAGAGTCTTACTGTGTTGCCCAGGCTGGTCTTGAACTCCTGAGCTCAGGTGATCCTCCCAGTTTCCCAAAGTGCTGGGATTACAGGTGTGAGCCACTGTGCCCGGCCTGCACATGTTTCTTTTCTCGCACTGCTGCCCTCCTATGATAGGGCTCCAGCTGGTGGTCCCTGACACCCTCCACCCTGCCTAAATGTCCAGCTCCCCATCCTGGTCCTGACTTACATCCGGCGCCTTCTTCCTCCTCCCATGAGCCCTGACCCATTCCGGGCCTCTTTAGGACCCAGATCCTTGTTCCCCTGAGAGTATCTCCCAGAGCCTGTGGGCCAGCACTCATCCCAGAGGACAGAAATGGGAAATGGGCCCATGATTCTGTTGTCCAGGTGCAAGAAGCCAGACAGGAGGGCATCTCCCTGCAACCTGGGTGCTTGGGGTGACCTGCTTTCTGTGAGGCTGTGCTGCTGCCTTTGATTCTTCTCTCTTTCTCTGGACTGTCTGCTCTGATTAGCACACTGACGTCAGGAATCTCTGTCACCTTTGGTCTCCCTGTGGCCTGGCAACTGTAATGTGTCATTTTCGATGTGTCCCCTGCATCACTACAGAGGGCCAAGGCCAGCAGAGAAAGGAGGATTATGTTGTTCCCATCTGGCTGCAGCCGCTTCCCGAGCTCTGTCCAGCTGTTCCTCATACCCACTGCCAAGTGGCAGATGTAGGGGCGAGGTCAGCCCAGGAGCTGGGGACCTGCCTATCATCTTCACGTGAATGTCTTCAAGGCTATTTCTGTTCTTGCCATTATCCCAATGGCTTTGGGCGATAAATATAGACACAGATTGAAAAGCCCCAGTGGAAGGCAGGCAGGCAGGCAAGTGAGGCAGGCCACACTGGAGAGTGTGTGGACAGGCTGCTTGGCTATAAATAAGTCTGCTGTAACACCTCCCCATCCGTGCCACCACTGCTGAGTGTGTGTGTGCCTTAAGAAAGACACTCTCCCCTCCTGACTCCCAGCCACAGCTCACTTGTGCCTGTGGGGTCAAGGGTAGAGGAGCGAGGGAGGGTCTGCCAAGGAGAGGAGAGGAGGTGCTGGCCTCTTGAGGACTGTGCAGAAAAGTGGGCTCCTGGAAGTCTTTCCCCCTTAGCACTTTGCAATCACTAATAAAAGGGAGATGGCAGACTGGGCATGGTGACTCAAGCCTATAATCCCAGCACTTTGGGAGGCCAAGGCAGATGGATCACCTGAGGTGAAGAGTTCGAGACCAGCCTGGCCACATGGTGAAACCCCATCTCTACTAAAAGTACAAAAATTAGCTGGGCGTGGTGGTGGGCGCCTGTAATCCCAGCTACTCAGGAGGCTGAGGCAGGAGAATCACTTGAACCCGGGAGGCAGAGGTTGTAGCAAGCCGAGATTGCACCACTGCACTCCAGCATGGGCGACAAGAGCGAGACTTCGTACCAAAAAATAATAATAATAATAAATAAAATAATAATAATAAAGAGAGATGGCAGGGTGGCCCCACCCTGGGGAGTCTTGGGGACAGCTGTGTTGCGCTAAGCACAGTGGCACCAATCCAACATCCTTTCGTTCCCCTAGCTTCCCTGGGCCTCGTTTTTGCTGCAGAGGGGCCAGGGAGACCTGCTGGGCCTGGAGGATTCTATGGCCAGCCTGCCATCCTGCTGGGTGGCTCCTGGCTTCCACAAGCCACCTTCCTGTGTCTTTTTTCTGCTTCCGCCCTGCCTGGATCCCTCCTCTTGACAAGAGTACAGCTTTGCCTTCTGGTTGCAGATCATCACTGCTCAGCCCAGGCTGGCTGGTGTTGGGGACCCTCGTTTAGGCTAGTGGCGCAGGGGGAGGGATTCCAGATGCCCCCGGGCCTGCGGCTGGCTCCTTCCCTATTCCTCTCTGCTCCTTCCTCACACCTTCCTCCCTCTTTCTTCCTTCTTCATGTCCTTTTGCATTCTCTCTCATTCCTCGCCCCCCTCCCCATCTTCCCACTGCCTCTTCCTAGCTAGAAGCAGATTCTGGCATTGGGTGAGGAACAGAACGCATGCCCAAGACACACTTTTCATGGAAAAGGATTGAAGTCGGTAAGCTGGCAAGAATCCCAGGAACTCACCGTGAATAAAATATGGTTGCTGTGCAGTCACCAATCGTGGGAAATGGCTTCCCACAAGCCCATTTCTCTTTTGTGGCCTCATT
Source organism: Mandrillus leucophaeus (assembly GCF_000951045.1). Taxonomy (NCBI): domain Eukaryota; kingdom Metazoa; phylum Chordata; class Mammalia; order Primates; family Cercopithecidae; genus Mandrillus; species Mandrillus leucophaeus. The sequence goes on along the minus strand of NW_012107585.1, from coordinate 8,943,492 downwards.
TAACCAGGGCTGAGAGCTGGGGCATGCAAGCAGGGCATGCGTTAATATTGCATAAATAAATGGTGCCTGGGCGTGCTTGCTGGCTACAGATGGGGAGTGAGCTGCCATCACATGGGAGTGGGGCCAGTCCCTCAAAGGAGAGGTCTGTCCTCCTGTCCCAATTCCCAATGTATTCCTGGTGCTTTAGGGCTTCAGGGGACAAGCCACGGGGCCACTTTGGCTCCCTGAGCAGGCAACAAGTGTATGTATTCATCTTTCAGCCCTGAGTATGGGCTCTGAGCTACAGGGCTGCAGAGTGAATCAGTTTCAGCCCCTCACTCTCAAGGAGCTCTCACGCCATCGGAGGCATCAGTCATGGGCGGTGGTGATCCTTACAATAGTGCCAAGCCCTGTGGACGTGGGGTTGGGGAGTCTGCCCCTGGGGTGTGGAGCCCATGGAGCGAGCCTCAGGGTGCTGATGCTTGGTCTAGACCCTGTGGGGTGCCAAGTTCACACAACACAGGAGGCAGGGTTGGGTGTAAACGAGGGTAGAGGGAACCGCCTTTGCAAGGGCCCGAGGCAGGAGCCCCATGGGCTCCTGTCTGTGAGAGCCTGGCTGGGACTCAGCTGCAGGAAGGACCAGGCTGGGGGCCTTGTGCCCTGGTTAAGGAGCTTAGATGTCGCCTTGAAACCCAAGGGGAGCGCTGAGGGGCTTTAATCAGAGAAGTGACACGCTCTGATGTGTGTATTGAAGACACTTCATCTCACTTCATCTGGGTGACAGGTCGGAGGCGGGGGGAGGAGGGGGCAGGCTGGTGGCAACATCACGACATCTTGCTTTGTTGAGTACCTGAAAGATCTTTGCGCTTTTAACAGAGCCTGTAAAATCGAGATGTACACATGTGGGTGCATGCCCAAGGAACGATTGTTTCTAAAGATGGCAGCACAGAGCAATCGTCAGCAGGGGCTGCCAAACGGGATCTGTGCCCAGCACAGGGCCGTCGGTTCCGATTTGCTTGGCTCTCGTCACCACAGGGGTGACTGTCCAGCAAGCTTGGCTACTGCCAGGAGCCAGGGTCTGGAGCAGAGATAGCTGACTCCCCAGGGGACCAGCTCATTCCCCCAGGCCCCCTCACCACGTTTCAAGCCCTGAATCAGCCTGCTGTGCAAGGATGGTGGGGTGGAAGGTCTTGGTTCCCCCACCAAGCACCCTAATGTGGACGCACTGCTGTGCTGTGAGCCCCAGCGCCTTGAAAAATAAGTGACCGAGCAAAAAGTGTTGTGTGAGGGAAGGATAAACATGCTTGCTTCAGTGCGCCATGAAGCCCAGGAGTTAATCTGGTCATATAAATATTTTCACGTGTCTGTGGTTCTGCGAGGGTGTACTGATAAATAGAGTGAAGAAAGGAGAGGTTGTGTGGCTGCAATCTTGCCTTGGGGGTAGATGCGATATTTGTTCCCAACTATGAGTCAGACGTGGGGTCAGAGCCAGGAGGTCGCTCAGTCCAAGGCCTTCGATTCTCAGATGGGAACCTGCCCTTCCCTGCCCTTGGCCCCACCTGGGCGCTGCTTCTGGGAGGTGGACCCCACCCCAGGACCCCACCCCACTGCCTGTGCTTGGTTTCAGAGAAGACTGTCTGGGCCTTTGATGCATCTGTGCAGATGGAGGACGGTGATTTATGGTCCTGTGGGGGAAGGAGAAGAGTTTCTCCAATTACCAGCTTCCCAAGTTCCTGGCTTTATGGCCAGAGTTGGAGGCAGCTGTTTGGGTAACGTCCCCAGAGGACTCAGCCCACTTTCCTGGGGCAGAGCAGATGATGGAGACTTCAGTGGCATTGTGTGTGAGCCCAATGCGCCAGAGGATAAGCCTGGCAGGAAGCACAGGCTCACAGGCCTTGGCTGGGCTCCGCTTCAGCCTGCTGGGTGAAGACATGAGGCCTTTCCGAGGTCAGACAGGGTCACCACCCTCAGGAACCTCCCTGAGCTCTCTCAGAGCCTTGGACTGGCTTCCCGGTGCCCTGGGACCCCCTGCACCACTTGAGTTCCATTCCTCTGGCTGGCGGACCTGTCACCTTGGTCAGCCCCCTTTAAGTCTACAGCCAGCCCTGGACTGATGAGGCTCAAATAAGACAAGTATTCCTGAAATGTGTCACCTGGCTTGGTTGGCTAAGCCAGCAGTACCACAAGAGAAGCAGCTGCCATGGTCCAGTGATACCTGGAGTGTTTGACGATGCTTTGTGTCCATGTAGCCCCTAACCAGGCCTTTCTCACAACCACATAGCATCCCCAGGCCTGCTGCACTGGGCCAGCCGCGGCCTCGGAGCCCAGCCTGAGGGGCCTCTCGCTGGGTTTGTCCCTGAGATGAGGGGGCTGATCCTGAGTGTGGGTGGGGATGCCTCTACCCAGGGGATTCTGGTGGTGTTGGGCTCTGGCCCAGGCCTCCTGGCTCTGTGTCCTTCCACGGACTCCAGGTTCCTCACAGTCATTCACAAACCAACTGGATGTTGGTGTCTTGGGGCTTCTGATCTCAGGGTTGGAGGTATTAAAGCCGTGGAAGAGCAGTCTCTCCTGGGCTGCAGCAGCCTGTCTTCTGGGGCCTCTGGCTCCATCCTCAGAGTTTGGGAAAGGGGCTGAGTCTTTTGCTTGTTCTCCCTCCCAGGGCTGGCCCCCAGAGTCAGTACTTAAGGTTGGGGGGAGTGGGAAGTTGGCTCTGGAGGGGCTGCCAAGTGGCAGGACTAAGGGGCTCAGGAGCAGAGGGTCGCTCCACTGCAGCGGCCAGACTCTGTTGATTACAGATGATTATTTCAAGGTGTGTGTGTGTGTGTGTGCGCGTGTGTGTGTGTGTGTGTGTGTATTTTTAAATAACAACTTTATTGAGATATAGTTCACATGCCATACAATTCACCCATTGAAAGTGTATAATTCAGTGGTTTCTAATATGTTCACAGAGTTGTACAGTGAACACCACAGTTACTTTTAGGACATTTTCTTCTATTATCTTACAATGTGTAAAAATAAATAAAGGTTTTTAAAAAAGAACACTTTCATCACACCAAAAATGAGCTCCTAGATAGATGTTATCCCTCATTTGTCCCCAAACCCCCAGCCCCTGGCAACCACTAATCTACTTTCTATCTCTGGATTTGCCTATCCTGGACATTTCATATGAATGGAGTGATACACCATGTGGCCTTTTGTGTCTGGTTTCTTCCACTGAGCATCATGATTTCAAGTTCATGTAGGAGCATGCATCTGAGCTTCATTCCTTCTCATGGCAGAATCATCTTCTACTGTGTGTATAAGACCACGTTTTGTCAATCCACACATCCATGGATCACAAGTGCATTTTTAGAGGGTGCTTTTACATCTCAAACACAGTTCTCAGTTGGCAACAGGGTCAGAGGACATACAGCAGTGACTGTAAGTGACATAAACTGTAGCTTCCCAGAGGGGTTCCAGGGACTGCAGGGAGAGGTCAAGGTGAGGAGGCGATGTCCTTCCTTTGAGCAACCACTGAGAGGGAGGAAGAGTTGCAGAGATCAGGAAGGAAAGGATTTCTTTCCAGTTTTCTGGCAGTTTTTCCTCGCTCTTTCGGAGACCTGGGATGGGTTAGGAGAGGGCATGGCAAAGGCAGAAGTGGCTCTGCTGGAGGAGGCCGAAGGTGTCTGCAGGCCAAACCTGGGGAGCCAGCTGTGTCTGGCCTCAGGCCCTGCTTTGAGAAGATCTAAAGCCTTGAGGAGGCTTTTGGGCAGATCTGGAAATCCAGCAAGACTAGATTAGCCTGACTGATCACAGCCCAGGGATGGGGATGAGGGCAGTTAAGTATTTGTTTACTCTTGCTTTGTCTTTTCAAACAGCGATTTAGTAGTCCTGTTTGAGGCTGCAGTGTGGCAGTGCTTTCCGGAGGATGGAGTCCTTTTTTTTTGTTTTGAAAAAATACAGATGAGGTTTTTAACTATGTTGCCTAGGCTGGTCTCATACTCTTGGCCTCAAGCCATCTTCCTGCCTGGGCCTCCCAAAGTGTTGGGATTACAGGCGTGAGCCACGGTGCCAGACCTGGAGTCCTTTTATTAAAATTAACTGCCCTGCTCAGCTTTCTGCTGGGCCACCCCAGAGCCACTCCTTGGTTCTTGTTCCAAGGCTGGAACCAGGGGTTGCAGGAAACAATCTGCAGCATCCAAGTGGGGTCCGTCGTACCCACTCCAGTGTGTAGGTGCAGAACGCTCTTTAGGGGATTTCTCTGCTGGGCCACCTTACTCCAGGGATCCCTTAGGTTTCAAAACAAAGCAAGAGGGCAAGGAAGAATGGAGAAACAGCTCAGTGTTGACTCTCTTCCCCCTGGTGAGTGCCGTGCTGGGGCCTCTGTGCACATCATACCACTTCCCCCTCGAATCAGCCCCACAAGGCAGGGTGAGAGATGAGGACTCAGGGTGCAAGGAGGTCTCACGGCTTGGAAGTGGATCAGGACAGCTCTAATTCTCCAAGGCCAAGGTCTTCTCTACATGACAAGGCAGCCCAAAGATGTGTTTCTACACATCTTCCGTGTAGAAACTCAGGCCAGGCTCCTGTATGCTCTGGGTGACAGCAGGAAGGTGCCTTCCAGTGTGAATCATTGTGACTCACCTGGGGGTCATAATGTCATGGCCTCTTCCAAAATATCAGCATAGCTGACCCTAGTCCTTGTAGTGCTCAAATGTACTTCTCTGCATTTGTGCCATAGGGAAACGGATTTGATCCTGGGGGTGGTGATACCAACTTCTGTCTCCATTCCACGACTCACACTCAGCACTCCCACTCCAGGCCTGTGCAGAGGAGGAATAACTGTCCTTGAGAACCATCCAGCCCTGGGTGGAGAAGTTAGATTTATGGACTTAATCAGTTCTTCTTCCCTGTCTGTGGTGGTGAGAATGAAATGGGGGAAATTGATAAGCCTCAGTCGTGTTTTCCTGCGAGACAAGGCAGCTTTGGCAGCTGGTGGGACTGACGCCTTCTTCACCTGTGTCCTCCGCCTCTGAGTGACTGTAAATTGCAAATCCCATGAGGTGGCACCTGCAGCCACAGATCGCTTAGGCGCCTTGCACAGGGGGCCACCTAATGAACTGGCTGCAGGACGGCAATCCTGCTGTGAAGTCAGGCACCTCGGGAGGGGACAAGGTGGCAGAACCGAGAGAGCAGATGCTCCTTGCTGTTTCTGTAATGCCACCAGTGGCCGGGTGGCCTGTTCCTGGTAGCAAAGTGGTGACCGTGTGAGTAGCTGAACCCTGCACTTCTCCTGAGCCTCCTTCCACCTGGATTCCTGCAACTATATTCTCACTACATGACTCACCACCGATTTGTTCTCTCTGCCCCAAGAAGGCTGGACAAGAGGCTCAGGTCAGTGCGGATATGCAGGAACCTATGTCTATAAAATGAAAATGCCTGCCTTCAGGGGCTGTCTTGAGGATGAAAGAAGATGGTCTAGATCAAGGGTTAGGAAGACCACAATGTGGCTGTGCTGGCCACCTCCAGGCTGGCTTCAGTCTCCCATCCCTGTAGTCATACCCCTGTGCAGTCCCTTCCCATACTGAATCGGGCTACCTGTGTATCTTATAGGGTGTTGGGAATGACAGAGTGTGAATTCCAAGGCCCTATAAAAGACAGTGTGGGCCAGGTGTGGTAGCTCACGCATGTAATCCCAGTACTTTGGGAGGCTGAGCCAAGCAGATCACTTGAGGTCAGGAGTTCTAGGCCAGCCTGGCCAACATGGTGAAACCCTATCTCTACTAAAAATACCAAAAAAAAAAAAAAAAATTAGCCAGGTGTGTTGGTGCCTGTGCTTGTAGTCCCAGCTACTCAGGAGGCTGAGCCAGGAGAATCACTTGAACCTGAGAGGTGGAGGTTGCAGTGAACCGAGATTGTGCCACTGCACTCCAGCCTGGGCAACAGAGTGAGACTCTGTCTCTAAAAAAAGAAAATGTGATTTCTGCTGTCCTTTCTCTTGGATCACTTTCTCTGGGAAACCAGTCGCCATCTTGTGAGGACACGCAAGCTCTCCGGAAAGGTCCAGAAATGTGAGGAACTGAGACAGACCTCTTGCCAAAAACCATATACTAACTTATCAATCACGTACATGAGTTGACTTAGAAGTGACTCTATCAGCCTCAGCCAAACCTTTAGATGACCCTGGTCAACATCTTGACTGTGACCCCATGGAAGACCCTGAAACGCTCAGCCAAGGCACACTCAGCTTCCTGATCCACAGAAACAGCATGAAATAATAACTTTTTCTTGTTTTAGACTGCTAAGTTTTGGGTTAATGTGTTACACAGCTGTCGATAACTCCGAGGATACTCCATAAATGTTGATTTCCTTTCTGTGGCTCCACTGAGTCATCTTTGTTCATGGGCAAAGCTCATTGTCTCTCCACTGGCTGCAAAAGATGTCCATTTGTTGGCTCTGACTCATGCTTGTGGTCTTGATGGCTCACAGCAAGACCTTTTCACAGAGAATGGTGGTTTGTCACACTCAGAACCCAGGTCTTACCTGCTTTCCTGCTCCATGGAATTTTGATCTGAGTTTGAAGGCTGGTAGGGGATTGATGGGTGAGGGAGAAAGACAGAGTCAGTTCTTAGAGCAGTAGCTAATCTAGGGGTTTCTCTGACTTTGTTGGCATGAGTGGTGATAGTTGGGGATGAAGCAGGGGTATTCGAGATCCTTTTTTGTGTAAGTATGGGAGGAAAAATTCTGTTCTCTACTTCCTCCATCTTTTTTCATCTCTGTCTTCCCTCGGCTCAGCTTTAAAGACCCCTGAGACTCTAGGACTTGGTTTGCTTTTTTCTCACCACGGGATCCATCTCCCACTAGTAGGAAGAAGGATCTAAGAAGTTGAGCTGCATAAAGGGGAAGTAAACAGCCAGACAAATGTTACATTTTAGAGCCTTGAGTCACCCAGAACTTTCTATCAGCTTCATTGGGTGCAGGGAGGGTAGTGATTTCTGGCTGCTGTCACCTCCTTGCTCATATCAGGAAGCGCTAATTTTGAGGCACAGTTCAGTGCCCTCTGGCTCACCTAGGGCCCCTATTGCCTAATTTCATGGGGCCAAGAGTTTGAGGGTGGGCTCAGGGCTGCGCAGCCTGGATGCCTTGGTTTGCATGCCTACAGCAGCTGTGCCCAAAAGCTTTTTTTAGAGTAAATATGTAGCTTTTGCTAGGCTTTTTGTGTGCCTTGTTCATTTCCTCTATCATTTTTTGTATACCTGCTATGGTGTCAGGCACTGGGGATACAAATTAGCCGGAGACTCGTAAGCCCAACAGCAGCTAACATTTATGCAGTGCTCACTGTGTGCTTGGATGTCCAGAGTAATAGAGCAGGTTTAGTAAGGAGAACAGAGGGTTCAGACCAGAGGCAAGGTGGAGAAGGGCATTTCTGGAGGTGGCAACATTAGTGCAAAGGAAACATACACATGGTTCCCTGGGGGATTCCAAGTTGTTGCTGTCGTGGCTTCAAATCTTACTTTAGCGCCTACTCAGATGGCATCTTGATCATGAAGATGTGCCTGTTTTTTGTTTTATTTGTCCCCCTTCCTCCAACAAAGAGTGACCTTTCCTTCTGAACTTCTTGAAAGTTTACTAGCATCACCTATAAAACTCTCTGGGCCTGGGGATATTTTGGGGGGAGCAGGGAAGATCTTTGATTACCATTTTAACTTATTTCATATTCATTTATTCGAAGTTTTTCTTCTTTCACCAATTCTCAAAAGCCCCACACCACCCTCCTGCCACCCCCACACCCCTCCACATCCAGTCACTACCTTCCACGAATCATTCTCACTTCTAAAGCCATCAGCAGAGGTTTTGAACACCACTCATGTGTCAGGTGTTGTTCTAAGCGCAGATTCATCAGTGAACCAAATGAAATTCCTTCCTAAAATACACTCTTTGGTGGTGCTAAATGCGAGGAAGAAAAGTAAGCAAAGGGAGGGAAGAGAGAGGTGTGGGGTGGTGGGGTGGCGAGAGCTTGGATAGTCAGAAAGGACCTCTTTGTAGAAACTTAAATAAATTTAGAAAGCAAGTCATGTAATATCTGGGAAAGAGGAAATAGCAGGTGCAAAGGCCCTGAGGTTGAAGTGTCCTGGCAAGTTTGAGGCAAGCAAGGAAGGCAGTGTGGTTGGAACAGAACAAGAGAGGAAAGGTGATTGGAAATGATGGAGAGAGAGTCAGGGGCTCAACCTTGGAGGACTTGCAGGTCATTGTAAAGACGCTGGACTTGATGCAAAGTGTGAACAGAGTTCTTGGAGGATTCTGAGGTAGAGAGTAACACAATTTCATTTGTGTTTTTATTTTAACATGCTCACTTGGGCCACCTTGTAGAGGCTGGAGTGGAAAGGAGGGAGACTAGTTAGAAATTCTGTATTGCTGGCTGGGCATGGTAGCTCCCAGCACTGTGGGAGGCCAAGGCCAGAGGATCGCTTGAGTCTAGCAGTTTGAGGCCAGCCTGGGCAACATAGCGAGACCCTGTCTCTGCAAAAAATTTTAAAATTGCCCAAGGATGGTGGTGCACACTTGTAATCCCAGCTACTTGGGAGGCTGAGATGGGAGGATTGCCTGAGCTCAGGAGTTTGAGGCTCCAGTGAGCTGTGATTGTGCCATTGTGCTCCAGCCTGGGTGACAGAGCGAGACCCTGTCTCTAAAAAAAAAAAAGAAAAAGAAAGAAAAAAGAAATTCTGTATTGCAGTAGCCTAAGAGAGTCATTAGTTAAGAGGTTTGTAGTAGGCATTTTTTAGAAAGTTGCATTGAGTGCTAGGCGCAGTGGCTCACTCCTGTAATCCCAGCACTTTGGGAGGCCAAAGTTGGTAGATCATTTGAGGTCAGAAGCCTGGCCAACATAGCGAAACCCTGTCTCTACTAAAAAAATTAGCCGGACGGTAGTGGCATGCGCCTGTAATCCCCGCTACTTGGGAGGCTGAGGCAGGAGAATTGCTTGAGCCTGGGAGGTGGAGGTTGCTGGTGAGCCAAGATCGCGCCACTGCACTCCACCAGTCTGGGCAACAGAGTGAGACCCTGTCTCAAAAAAAAAAAAAAAAAGAAAGTTGCATTGAGGGAAATTCATTTCCTTTGAGAAGGAGTTGGAAGCAACTTGCCCTTCAGCAGGACACACAGAGTCTCCTGCGAGTGTACAGGGCCTGCTATTTCTAGTCCCTAGAAGGATTTGGGTCTCTAGTTGTCTCCAGTCTCTCTGACGGTATCTAAGAAAAGCCTCATAAGCGAGAACATGGAGATACAAATTCCCTTTAGTGCCCTAGTCTTGGTTCTGGAGGAGTTAATTGCACCCTTGGGTGCTAATCAACGTGGCTGGGCTGAGCAGAACTGGGTACCAAGGTCTTGGGCCTGAGAAGAACCTTGAGCAGAACCAGGCCAGTCCAACCATTCTGTGGGCTTCCCTGAGGGACCTGCTCTGAAACCTTTCCCTAGGACCTCCAGAGACTCACGTCCAGAAGTCAGAGCTGTGCAAGCCGGCTGTGGGTCTGCCTCTGCATGCCAGAGACTCTTCTCTGAGCCTCCTTCCACACTTCCCTGAGACACCCTATGGAACAGTGGTGGCCAGCTCAGGCCTGTAGCCAGATGACTAGAATTTGAATCTGGGCTCCACCATCTCTTGGCTGTGTGTCCTGGGGCAAGTCACTATCCTCTCTGTGCTTCAGTTTCCTCATATGCAACACAGGGACAAAATGATTCAATCAGTTAATTCACATGCTGAGAAAAGTAGTTGTAGTTGTGATCTGGCCCTACTGGCCCCTTCTCCTGCCTTCAGGATCGCTGACCCACACATCCTGGCCAGCCTTATGGGATTAATGTTGTACTTCCATTATAATCCATGTATCGTTACCATTTACCAACCTTTGACCATGTCCCAGCCATATGCTAAACACTTACTATACATCATCTCATTGTAGTCCTCAGAAAAGCCCAAGAGACAAACACTGTCTTCACCCCCATTTTGTAGATGAGAAAACCGAGGTTTAGGGGGTTGAAGAAACTGGCCAAGGCCCCCTAGCTGGTAAATGATGGAGCCCAGGCCTGATGCCCCCTGCAAGCTGCTTTTCTGGAGCCAGGGAGCATGAAGGTGCTGGCATGTCATAGTGTTGGGGCCCTGGCTTTCCTTTTCTTGCTCACGGCTACCTTGCCTGGCTCCAGCAACCTTCCCTGTATTTTTCCGACTGTAGATGGTCAGAGAGGACCTCCCTGTGAAAACCTAAATAAACGTAGGAAGCAAGTTACGGAATTCTGGGAAGTGCGTTTCAGGAAGAGGGTGCAGTGAATGCAGAGACCAGGAGGTGCCTTCCAGGGAGGTGTCCATGGAGACTTCTCAGCCCCTGCCTGCCCTGTGGCATCTGGCTGGCTGCCAGGGAGACAGGGCATCCTGGCTCAGTCATGCTGGCTCACACAAAGAGCCCTTCTCTGAAGGTCCCTAGTGTTCCTACATGACAAGACAGGCCCTGTGAGCCTCTGAGCTGTGCTTTAAGCATTGAGTCTGGCTGGGTGCAGTTTGCAGAGGGTCCCACCATCGTCCCTATGGAGTTGTTGGCCATCCTGTATCTTCAAGTTGCATTCTGAAGAGTGGGCTTTTTTCTCCTTGTATTTTTGTTGTTGTTGTTGTTGTGGTAAGATATACATAACGTAAAATTTACTGTGTTAACCACTTTTATGTGTATAGTTCATTGGCATAAGTACATTTACAATGGGTGCAACCATCACCCCTATCCATTTCCAGAATTTTATTTATCATCTCAAACAGAAACTGCACCCATTAACTAACAACTCCCAACCCTTTTCCTCACCCCCAGTAGCCCCTGCCATACTCTGTCTCTATGGATTTGCGTCTTCTCGATGTTTCATAGGAATGGAGTCTTGCAATATGTGGCCTTTTGTGTCTGGCTTCTTTTGCTCAGCATCATGTTTTTGAGGTTTGTCTATGTTGTAGGGGGTGGACTTTTTGAAGCAAAGGGATGTCAGCACTGTGTGCTGACCCTGTACCAGGTGTTGCCAGGGAGCAAAAGAGGAAGAGAAGCCCAGGTCCTGCCCAGGAGCCTCCACCTGGGTCACGCAGATGGCGCTAGCTCACACCTACTGAGTTACTCCTCAGCTCCTGGATCTACCTGTTTGCATCTCTCCAGACAGGCGCCTCTCGAAATCAAGGACTCAGTTCCACATGTAGGACTCCACGGTGCATGCCACAACTCTAGGTTCATCTCAGGGCCTGATTTCTATGCTTGGGCACCTGACATCTCTCAGCCTCATCTCTCCCATCTGTGGAATGGATCTGGTGCTCTATTAAGAGCCGTACTTGGCCTGATTAAGCTAGCTTCCCAGAATCAGCTCAGAGCTGACCTTTGATGGGGAAGGGGGGTATGTGGCGTGGTGCTTCTTAGACTATGACTTTTTTATTTATTAAAAATTAATTCAGGGACTTTGATGTATCAGACCTTAAAAGGAGTTGACAGGTCACATGGTCTCTGAAAGCACAGGGCTGGTAATCCATTTAAGAAAACATTTTCTTCTTCTTTTTAATTTAATGGAGGAAATCATTAGCTGGGAAATTGGTAGAACTGATTTATTCTTGTTTTGGGGAAGGGGAGTGGAAGAGAAAATCTGCTTTAATTGCTGCTGGCTCTAGAAATATCTCAGCAAACTATTCCCATCAGCCGGGCCTGGCATGAGAGGCGGCAGTAGGCTAAGCGTTCGTCTCTTCACCCATGCTCTGGGGGCAGCGGAGGGGCTCTTTCTGGCCCCAGGTGGGTGGCCATGATGTCAGCAGTGGCAAATCTTCAAAGTTGCAGCGTTGGCTCCCTGGTGCTCCAGTTCCTCCCGCGAGCCTGAATGCACCGCGTGGTTCTGGTCGGGGGCTGGGTCCCAGAGAGCTCATGCTCAAGCCTCATTCCCAGGGAAACAGGACCAGGACCCCCGCCTGGGAAAAAGGACTACGTGCCTCTGGGGCTTCATCCGGTTCCAAGGGGAGGCAACTGGGTTCACCCTAAAAATAACTGAAGATGCAAACAGCTTCAACATGCAAATGTTTTTCGTATCTGTGGGCCAGATAATTTAAAGGTACAGCTGTTTTTCCACTGTCCCAATCTGTTTGTTTTTCCTAAAGCAGGGAGGAGGCCTGGGGTGAGCTGAACCCTTCTGGGGTCACCATCCTCCAGCATCTCTGGCTGAGGTATGCCTGGGTGCCCAGCTGCTGCCTTCTCTTTAGATGCCATCTTCCCGGGGACACCCCAACCCTGTGACTCTCAGCAGGCCCTCAAGGGTCCCTGTCATGGAGCAGGAGCTGTCAGCAAGCCTGGCCTGAGTGCAGTCACCCCAGCAGGCTTGCTGAGGTTGGGGGGGTGGTCCACCTGACTTCAATTCACCAAGCTTGTTAAGCTCAGAAAAATGGGTGAAGGAGTTTTCAGAAAGAGGGAGGCTATAAATATCCCGGGAGGACGAGGAGAAGGTGAGAGGTTAGTGATTGTCAAGGTTGTAGCCCAGCTCCTGGCCAGCTGCCACATCTCCAGGTCTCCCGAATGCCCCCAGGCTGCTTCCCCTCCACAACGTGCTGGCCTTAGGCTCTGTTGGCCGAATTCTGGTGTTCCAGGACCTTCCTGGCCTCCATGTCTCTTCCTGGTGGCTGCTGCCCTGTGAGGCTCCAAGGCACCTTGTCACCTCCATGGCTGGGACTCTCATCTGCCCATGTCATAATTCTCCCATAGACATGTTACATCTGGGGGATGTAACTGGGGGAAAGATTTGAAGCAGTTAGCCATCTGGGAGAAGCCTACCGTCAAATGGGGCATCCTGCCACGCTGAGCACAGCTGCGTCTCAGGGATGGTAGGCCTGGGGCTTCAGTTCCAAAGCTGTAGTATGGGACCAGGAGTTAGTCTACAGTGGGGATGAGGGACATAACTCAAGGCCAGGCACAGACATTTGAGGCACTGACCTATACAGGGTCTTCATTCATCCATCCATCCATTGGTTCATCTGTTTGTATATTTAGAAATTCTATTCAGTGCCTGCTGCTTGCCGGTACTCTTCCAGCCCAAGGATACAGCCAACCAACATCGCTGCCGTCACAGAGACTCCATTCTAGTAGGAGAGACAGACAGTGAAAAACTTTTTTTGTGTTTTTTTTTTTAGAGATAGGGTCTTGCTATGTTGCCCAGGGGGGCTGGACTCAAACTCCTGGGTCAAACGATCCTCCCACCGCAGCCTCCAGTAGCTGGGACTACAAGCATATGCTACTGTGCCTGAGCAGACAATATTTTAAAAAGAACATGCTATAACACATGAATGAACCCATAAGACATGCTTGGTGAAAGACACCGGACACAAAAGGATAAATACTATATGATTCCACTTACCATGATTATATGATGAGGTCCCTAGAGTTGTCAAATGCACAGTGACAGACAGTAGAACAGGCTGGTGAAGGGGGAATGGGGAGTTAGTGTTGAATGCATAGAGAGTTCAGTTGAGGAAGGTGAGTTGGTTCTGGAGAAGGATGGTGGGGATGTTGCACAACAATGTGAATGTGCTTAATGCCATGGAACCATGTACTTGGGAGTGGCTAAGATGGGTCAGGCATGGTGGCCACGCCTATAATCCCAGCACTTTGGGAGGCCAAGGCAGGCGGATCAGTTGAGGTCAGGAGTTTGAGACCAGCCTGACCAACATGGTGAAACCCCGTCTTACTAAAAATATAAAAATTAGCCGGGCATGGTGGTGGGCGCCCGTAATCCCAGCTACTTGGAGGCTGAGGCAGGAGAATCGCTTGAACTGGGAGGCAGAGGTTGCAGTGAGCTAAGATCGTGCCACTGCACTCTAACCTGGGCAAGACTCTGTCTCAAAAAAACAAAAATAAAGAAGTGGCTAAGATGGTAAATTTTATGTTACATGTATTTTACCACAATTTTTAAAATAAGAAGGAAAGAAGAAAGAAAACTAAGTCGGGTACCAGATAACGATCAACGCTCTGAAGAAAATTAGAAAGGGTCAGAGGAATGCCAGGGTTAGAGTCAGGGCCAAGTTTTACATCAGGGTGTCAAGGAAGGCCTTAGTGAGAAGAGGCCCTTGACCAGAGGGGAGGGAGAGTGGCAAGTCCAGATGCCCCAAGGCGGGAACTTGCCCACGGCCTTGCCAGGGCAGAGAGGTAGCAGGGCGGAGCCTGCAGGACCTCACTCTGAGAGGGTGGAGAGAGGCCATTCAGGGCTTTGAGCATGTCCTGGTCCTTCTGGCCAGTCTTTTGAGGGAGCCAGGAGAAGGCTTTGCAGGGTGGGGGTACAGGCCCATCTTCAGCTGCAGCTCCCACCTCTGCGTGACTCCTACCTGTATGTAGGCTCAGCACAGCAGGAGTTAACGATGCTTTACTTAGTGGTTGTGTTTAAATTTTTCCTGTTTTTCTGGAGTCTCCACTACCCCTCCTTTCCCAGCTTTGGTGGGTTCAGGTGGGTCTGGGACAAAAGAGGGATGGCTTGCTCAGTCTTCAGTCCCTGATGTCTGGGCTTTGAAGCCACACAGCTGTAGAGAAGCAGACAGACTTTTGCCTACCCAGCAAGGGTGCACAGTGCCCTCTGCCCCTGGGTCTGCTCCCGAGGCTCCTGCAGGGCCAGCTCAGTGGGGTCAGGACTGTGGGCTTCAGACCCTGCCCTGTTGGAGAGGTTACTTCCATTTCTTTCTTTTTTTTTTTTTTTTTGAGATGCAGTCTCGCTCTGTTGCCCAGGCTGGAGTGCAATGGCGTGATCTCGGCTCACTGCAAGCTCCGCCTCCAGGGTTCATGCCATTCGCCTGCCTCAGCCTCCCGAGTAACTGGGACTACAGACGCCCACCACCACGCCTGGCTAATTTTTTTTTTGTATTTCTTAGTAGAGACGGGGTTTCACCGTGTTAGCCAGGATGGTCTCAATCTCCTGACCCCGTGATCCACCCACCTCAGCCTCCCAAAGTCCTGGGATTACGGGTGTGAGCCACCACGCCCAGCCGTTACTTCCCTTTCTGAGTCTGAATTTTTGCCTCTGCAAAGCGAGAGGGCTGGGTGGCAGTCAGGTCTGGATTCTTGTCCTGACGCTCCCTTTCAGAGGAGCCTGAGAGAGCAGCTTCTTGGCTATGCGAAGCTTTCCCTGAGCGCCTAGCTCCACAGCCTAGCTGAGAACCAAGGCCCTCTGTACATCTCCTCAGGGGTCTCTGCCACCACATGAGGGATTGGGGGGGGACATGTTCCAATTTTACAACCCTTGCCCAGACATTCCAGGGATAACCTCAAGAGTTGCTAGGGGAAGCAGCAGTTGGGGGGTTCTAGAACAGGGCAGAGGAGAGGCCAGACCCACGTCATTATGGAGTCTATGGTGCCCACTCCCCAGTTGGTGTCTGTGCTGTTCCCTGAGAGCCCCACCATCCACCTTCTGTCCTTTTAGAGGTGCCTTTGGAGCTGGGCTGTGGACAGAGCCTGCTCCCCTGCCCAGACACTGTGGGGTAAGTAGGAGAGGAGGGGTTGAGGGAAGAGATCAGGAGCTAGGCCTGGGCCTGGACCATGCGTCCTTTCACACTTGTCATCTCTTCAGGCCTTAGAACTGACCACCAGTCTCGTGTGACTATTTAAGTTCAATTGTCAATTAAAGTGAAATAAAATGGAAAAATTCTATTCCCCTCTCCCACTCATCACATTTCAGGTGCTCGGTAGCCACCTGGGGACAGTGGCAGGTCACGGTGGCTGCACTGGACAGCGCAGGTGTGTAACATGTTCGTCATTGGGGAAAGTTCTACTGGGCAGTGCCAGCCTCGTCTCTAGAGCAACCCCATGGGGTAGAGATTGTTGCCCCATTTCACAGCTGAACAAGCTAAAGCTCAGAGAGGGGTGATGACTGGCTAGTCACGTAGTCAGTGAGTGCCAGTGGTCCTGGCACTGGGTTCATTTGGTCTCAAAGCATGAGTGTGGGGTTGGCACATGCACGTTTCTCCCTGCCCAGCTGACTGCTTACCTGGGACGGGATGGAGGAGGCTGGAGGCCCACTTGCGGGCTACACACAGGCTTTTAGGATCTCTGCATTGGGCCCCAGGGCCAGCCGGAGCCTCCCTTACTTGGTCACCCATGGGGAGCATTGCTTTAGTGGAAAGGCAGGGTGAGGTGAGCACTCACTTTGGGGCCTCTGGGCCTGCAACGTTGGGAACAAATCCCATAGGAGGGGCTCTAGGACATTTCACTGGGCTCTGAAGACTTCATTTTAAAAGTGAGAAGCTGAGCACAGTGGCGTGACCCTGGCCTGTAGTCCCAGATACTCAGGAGACTGAGGCGGAGGATCACTTGAATCCAGGAGGTTGAGGCTGTAGTAACCTATAATCACACTACTGCACTCCAGCCTGGGCAACAGAGCGAGACCCTGTCTCTTAAAAAAAAATGTGACAACAATAGCTAAAGGTGAAAACAGCTCACACGTCCATTGGCTGATGGATAATGCATAAGCTGAATGTGGTCCATCCATGTACTGGGGTACAATTCAGTCATAAAACAGAATGAAGAACTGACACACGCCACAACATGGATGGACCTTGAAAACAGGATACTGAGTGAAAGAAGCCAGACACAGAAGGCCATGTAGTTTATGAGTCTGTTTATATGAAATGTCCAGAATAGGCAAATCCATAGAGACAAACAGTAGATTTTTTGTTGACAGAGCCTGAGGGAGAGGGGACTGGAGAGAGACTGCTAATGGGTCTCCTTTTGGGTTGTTGAAACTCTGGAACTAGGTAGAGGTGGTGGTTGTACAACATTGTGAATATACTCAATGCCACTGAAGTGAACACTTTAAAATGGTTAAAATGGTAAATTTTGTGTTATATGTATTTTACTGCAATAAAAAAAGTGAGAAGAAGCGGTAGAATCTAGATGGTGAATATATGGATGTTCATTATAAAATGTTTTCAACTTTGCCATATGCTTGAACACTTTCATCATAAAACACTGAGAGAGAGGCCGGGCACCGTGGCTCATGCCTGTAATCCCAGTACTTTGGGAGGCTGAGATGGGCGGATCACCGGAGGTCAGGAGTTCAAGACCAGCCTGGCCAACATGGTGAAACCTGTCTCTACTAAAAATACAAAAAATTAGCCGGGCGTGGTGGTGGGCGCCTATAATCCCAGCTACTTGGGCTGAGTCAGGAGAATTGCTTTGAGCCCGGGACGTGGAGGTTGCAGTGAGCTGTGATCACACTACTGCACTCCAGCCTCTGTCTCAAAAAAAAA